>NC_092867.1:2242261-2364552 GCF_032062135.1 Pyxicephalus adspersus | reverse complement strand
CGGTAACCCCAATTACTATGCCTAAAGGGCAGAAGCAATAAGCAGCTACCAGTCTCCCGAAGGATGACCTCGAAACGTGGTGTCTCCAACCCCGAATGGACTGATAAATTATTCTTCGTCCAACGCGGCTACAAAGCCCCCTGCTTAGTGTGCAATGACACCAACAGCACTTTTAAGCGGTCGAATCTCAAGGGGCATTTTGATGCCAAGCATGCGCACACGTACAGAGACTACACCACGGATGAGCGGAAGACTGAGGCTGCTCGCTTGCAGTCAAAAAAAGGAAAAAACCTTTCTTTGGACATCTTGTTTCTTCTGGCCTAGTGTGCCTTCTTGACCTCCTGAAATGGCCTAGTAGTCCAAAAAGTTTGCCTACCCCTGGTTTAGATAGTTGGTGGCAAACCTAATGGAGATTGTACAATCAGATTGGTAACGCACCGAACCCTTAAGATGACTCTTAAATCTCTAATCCCTTTTAAAATGGAATTGTGTTTCACAAATGTTTTCTGATAACAGTTTATTTCCTGCTAGTGAGAGCATTGCAAAGATCACAGCGTTCTCCTCCTCCTCCCGTTGCTGTTCAGCTCTGCAGTCGTACATTTTAGATCATAATTAGCAGACAAAAGAGCTCCGAGGCCCCAATCCGCCCAACTCAGTTGCAAAGTTAAAAAACGTTTGCTGATCATACTGAGGATTTGGCCATAGGCTTTCCCTGTCTCCTAAAATCACTTTGAACTCTCGTGTACTGGTTTTGTTTTACGCGCTTGTTTTCCTCTCTCATCCTTCCTAAAGTAGCTTGTATGTTTCAGATCTTCGAAGAGGAGCACAGCGTATTATACCTGGATCAAGGGGGAGTCCTGGTGGCCATGAAGCACACGTCGCTGCCAATCCGACACTTATGGTAAAAACTCTAAAGGCTTCAATAAACTCATTGGGTTTGTGGGAGTCATTGAAAATGGGGAAATGAAACAAAAGCAACAAAATTGAAAAAAAAAAAAACACCCTTCACCTGGTTATGTATCACGTAAAAAAAAATCTGGTAAAAATCAATCACTAAAAGCTCATGCAAGCTTTAAAGCTGAACTCCAGCAATACCTTACCTCATTCTATTTCAGCTCCCTCTTCCCCTTCTTCTTCTGAAGGTCTATCTGGTACATATGGTCCCTTTTTCCCCCCCATTGCTCCTCCTATTCCTCTAGATCAAAATCTAGAATGCAAAGTATCATGAACTTTATAAGGTCCATGACTGTACTTGACAACAGATTTCGGTATTTTGGGCCTGTAAATCTAGTTGGTGGTGGTTGCGTTCTGATGCCCTCAGAAGAGCTTTTCCTGAATCAAATGATTTGAAGAGATGTCTTCATGCATCTGATCATAAAGGGAAAGGTGATGATCAAAGTTGTTACCATTACATGCAGTTGGGTTAATTGGCTTCCCCCTAAAATTGGCTTTAGACTGTGGTAATAACATATGACTATGGTAGGGTCATTGGATTGGGAGCCCTTTGAGGGGCAGTTGGTGACATGACTATGGACTGAGTAATATGTTGGTCACAATATAAATACAGGTAATACTAATTTAGTGTTCACCAAGATGTTCATATGTGTAAAAAACAATGTTCGCTTTAAGAATCTAACACATAATAATAATAAGGTGAAATAATGTCAAAGAGGGAGAAAGGTCACTTGTATCAATGGCTGGTCTTTGTGATGAGTCTGGCAAGTAGCTTTTGTATGAAAAGACCTCTTATTAGCTATCTGCGTTCTGGTAAGAAGAAAAAAAATGAATCTCCGAGAAAGACAAGAGAAGCCCCAGGGTGCAGCTGAGCACTGTGTAATCTAATCAAATAGCTCATCCATTATGTCTGCATAATAAAAGAATTGTTTCATGGAATATTTTAGAAGGTGCACAGAATTTTTACTTACCCCAAATGTGACATCAGAGATTTTGCAGCACGTGGGTGAGATCTGCAGAAGGCCGAATATCCAAGGGGAGTTAATTCAATAGCCCAGCTTGATTTTTATCCATAATGTTTCTCAAAGTCTTTTAACTTTATATCTTGAATGTGATGCAAAGTTCTTCGGAAGGGACTATTGTGTGCCGGAGTTGTGGATAGCGAGTGTCATTGCTACAAATTAGACATACTTTAAAACAGAAACTTCTGACTCTAGATTTAGATCACATCTAATCTAGAAATCTGCCCAGAAAGTCAAAGAGGTCCAGTACCATTCAGTCCACCGGGTCATTGGAAGATTACAGCTATCATCATCCAGTGGTCTTGTATAGCTTTTGAAAAGTATAGTTATGTTGGATCAGAACTCAGACTGCTCAATTTCTGAGTTCAGATCTAAAGTTGGAAAACCTCTGATCCAAGTTGGAATAGATTCTGCTTGGAGCTATCCAATCACTACTACTAAGGACTTTGGGCCTGGACTTTTAGGACTTTACAGAGTCTGGACTTGCCACTCATTTTGCAGCATACCTGCACCATTTCTGATGGTTATCCAGCTACAGGTCTATAGGGAAAATAAAAAAACATATAAGAGAGGGTGATAAAGAAGGGAATTTTGTAATAAAGAAGGGATACTCCAAATTAGACGAAAGTCTAATCTAGTCTACTACCAAAGTAGCAACAAGTAAAGTACTAAAAATCTTAACTTACGTAATGTCAAAATCATTTAAAGTCTTTAAACGTGTACAGATTGTAATGGATCCCGATATCAGAGTCCTATATCAATGTTTACAAATATAGTGATGTTAATCAGCAAAATATAGGTTTCTCCTTGTTCCAACGCATTTCACAGGTAACTGCTTCTTCAAGGGACATATAGGAACGTAGGCAATCAAAGGCACTCTAAGTTAACATGGTACCACTACAAATATAAATCGAAGTTCAATAAAAAAAGGGATCCACAAGTAACAGTTGGGATAGTCAGAGAACTTTTTTAAAAAAGTAGGGACTCTTCATTTACTCTGTAGTAAATAGAAAACCAGCTTGTATAGGAGTAATAATCCTAATAGTGATGAGATAGTGCTTGTTGTCCCGAGATTCCCAGAAAGGATGTAAGTAAAACTAGGTCTATAAGTCTCAGTACCAATTTTTAGGAAGGCTCCTACTATTTGGGGTAAGCTTCAGGAAAGCGCTTCACATTGTGAGATCCTTCAAATCTAGACCAGCACTTTACATTAGACCTCCTGCCTTCTATAGTAGAGATCTCCTTTACATCTGGGCTTTTATATTAATGTCCCCAACTTTAAATCAGTGTACCCAACTTTGTAAAGAGCCTCCTATTTTACATTAGAGCCCCCTTCTAATTAGTGTACCAACTACTTTAAAAGGCCCCCCACTTTCACATCAAACATCCCTTTTTATTTAAGAGTAAACTATTGAATTCCAGTGCTGGGAGTCATTGCACTGGCTGGGGTGAATGTGCTGGATGAAAGTTATCTGTGCTAACTGGGGGTCATTGTGCTGGCGAGTAGTGATCTGTGCAGGGTGTAGGGGTTTTGTTTTGTCTGGGTCTCATTCTACAGGACCAGGGCTATTTGTGCGGCTGGGGCTTATTTGGGCCGACTTGGAGGTATTTGTGGTGGCCGGGTTTCAATATGCATCCTGGGGGTTCATTGTGCTGGCTGTGGGGTCATTGACTGGGGCTTATGTGTATGAAAGTATTTGTGCTTTCACAATTGTGCAAACAAATCAGTTTACCATACAATATTTTCCTCCTTTTCCAGGTTGAGTTTTGATGAGGGAAGATCATGGAGCAAATACACATTCACTTCCAACCCGTTATTTGTGGATGGTGTGCTGGGAGAACCAGGAGAGGAGACTCTGATTATGACGTAAGCACCCTTGGGTTTGGGGAGTGATGGTGGTAGATATTGGAAGGTCAAATGGATGGTGCAGTTACCAATTCACAGCTTCTGTGTGAGCGAGCCCTTGTGAAGTCAAGCATGTTTTTTTAAAGTTTGGAATAGAATGAATTACAGATCCAAAACAAGTATAAGGATAGAACTGAATTCCTGTAATAATCCCTTCACCTGCCCAAACATCATCTAGGGCCACCATTGAGTTTGAGGACTGAAGTGTCCTCTCACAAATGATACAATCATGGTAATCTTGGATGTTTTCCCAAAAATCTAACTCAGATCATCCTCTGCTTGCAGACCCTCACCATGTGATTTACTACTGAATTGCAATGTTTCGGTTTCATAAAATTCTTCCTCTCGCATGCAGCAAACCCAAGACTGTCCCAGCCTAGACAAAGTCACTGACTTTGTTTTATTGATAGAAGCTGGATACCATTGCTGTATATTGTGACTAACAATCACCAAAGTTATACATCGAGAGACGATTTCCTACCATGTAGTTAGTGTAACCGGCGTGAGCCAAGTTGATAATGTAAATACTGGGCAGAGTTTCCATTGGCTGGTTCACATTTCCATCATTTAAATTAGCAATTCGGCTCATGGCCAGTTACTTTTACAGCAGGCTGTTTCCTTAGGCTGAGAGCCAATGGGAACTCTAACCTCTTTGTATTCTAGGAACTGGCCATGAGCCAGAACAAAAAGCATTCTGTTGTTAAAGACTGAACTGACCCCGACATGCCCCATTTAATAAAGTGTTTGGCAAGGTAAACAGCTGGCTAGAACCCAATTGTTATCATGGCAGCCACTTTGACATCTGCTGCTTGTGAATATTTTCATTAATTTGCAAGCTTGGCAAAGCGCAAACATTGAAAGTTCACTGCGAAATTGTGCTGAATTTAGATGCCATCCCTACTTGTGATATTTCAGAAGTTTGTTCATTCTTTAGACTTCCTAAAAGGTCCACTTTAAATTTCATCCAAAACATCAATGTTACGTTATTTCTAGATTAAAGCTTGAACAGAAGACCCTGAAGGGGCTTTCAAACTTTTTACCTCTGCATTTCAATGGTTGGATGATATTAGCAGTTGTCTATGAGTCATGCATCATTTCTATATTACTAAGAAAACACTACATAAGAATGATCAAAAAAGAAAAGTTGTGTTTTCCATGTACTTTATTTAGTTCTTCGTTGTGCTATTTTATTATTCCTTGTGTTGGAAAGATTCATTTGTGACAATCAGCAGCTTGCGGTAACAGAATTAGATGTCCTATTTTACATAAAGCACATATGGTGTCAGCCAGTAACAGAAGCTGTTATTGCAGTTTGTGACATTTAAAGAAGACATCTAAAAATGGTCTCAAACCTGAACAAAAACTTTTACTACTTCTGTAGCTTCCAGAGCCAGTGTTAACTTTTCTTGTGTTTCTGAAGCTTTTGGCTTTGGAGATTGGGGAAGGTTGAGGACTCTCTGCCCAACTTCATGTGATTTCTCTGGGTGCCAGAATAGCCAATCATAAGCATTGGGGTTACCAAGTGGAAGGAAGGTGTAAGTTGAACATGTTCACCATATCTACAGTCACCAAGAAATTTTATTTAGACCCAGCACCTAAAAAGAGTGATAAAGAAATAAATAAACATTGTGCATCAAAAGGGACCAGCAGTGTAGAGAACTTGTTTCTTCCACTGCATGGACTATCACCGACCTCTATGACATACGTAAAGAAGGGAGCTTCCTGATTTGTAACGGGTCATCAAAAACTGGCTTGGTAAATGCTGGAAGGATACATCACCGACCAGTCCCTGATATTCTATGGGGGCTAAGTGGGGAAAACTAATGATGGGGAGATCCTATATTGGCTAAGTCCATCAGAGCCTATACTCACAATATCTTTTGGATAG
Organism: Pyxicephalus adspersus; assembly: GCF_032062135.1. Lineage (NCBI taxonomy): Eukaryota > Metazoa > Chordata > Amphibia > Anura > Pyxicephalidae > Pyxicephalus > Pyxicephalus adspersus. The sequence goes on along the minus strand of NC_092867.1, from coordinate 2,358,782 downwards.
ACTGGTACTTTAATATATTCCACATGACAAATCCAAAGATCTTGCAAAAAGAAGGTGTTTTTCTGAGAGTTTGATGCGTCAATATTGTACAATCACTTAGGTTTCCAACAAGAGTACCATTGATATGAATGATATGATGAAAGCTAGGTATTAGACATTTATATTTTTTCGGCTATTTTTTTTGCAGAGTGTTCGGGCATTTTGGTCATCGGTCGGAATGGCAGTTGGTGAAAGTGGACTATAAGTCAATCTTTGACAGACGTTGTAACCCTGAAGACTATCTTCCATGGCAGCTTCATAGTCAGGTGCTAAGATTTGTTTTCTAATAACTGATTGAAAGTTGACCAAGACATATAAAAGCTTTGTTGGAAATCCCAATCATGAACCATGCTCCCCTACAAAACAATCTCTACTTTTGAGGAAAATCTACCCACAACATTGTGGAGTGTGTCCTTCAGACAAAAGAGCTTTTGGTAAGGTTGGGTACTGATTATGGATGAGAGGATCTGGCTTTTATTTGGAGTTCCAATTCATCACCAAGATGTTCAGTAGGGTTGGGGTCAGGGCTCTGTGTAAGACACTCTTTTCAGATTCTTGAACCATGTGACACCATGTGACACCATGTCTTAGTGAAGCTGACTTTGTCCCCCTGGCACAGTAATGGTGGAACAGTTAAGGGTCTTCAACGAACTGTGAGTTTTTCCACACCACACTGGTCAACCTATTTTTTTCTGGAGCTGACTGTACACAGGGGCACAGTCTCGATGGAACACAAGGTCACAAGGTTGGTTTATTAAAGTACACTTTATGTTGTAGTATCAACAACAGATAGCAACACCTGAAATCCATAGTTTAGAGTCAGGTCCGCATACTTTAAACATATAATGTAAAGCACAAAATGAAAATAAAACGTCTTGAAAAGTTAGACTTTTGTGTTCACCTTCAACGTGGTTGTAGTAATTGTGATATGTTTTATGTTTTTAGGTCTTTTAAAGAAAATAATATAAAATTTAATTTTAAGTGTAACAGTAATTTGAGCAAAATCAACAGCAAATAATCTCAAAAAATGTAAAATTTTGTGTATATATAAAATATAATATATAGACATGTACAACTGATTATTTTGAGGCCATGATTTGATGACTAAGGAGGTATGGTTTAATTGTATGATATCCGTATATTAAAAACTTCAGCTTTATCTCACTGGAAGCTATAGTAGGTATCGAGAATTTGGTGTTCAACTGCTAAAAATTCACTGAGGTCCAAGAGGGGACCTTTTGGCTCACTTGATATTTCCCACCATTCTCTACTGTGGCCAGCAGATGGCACAAACCCACTCCTCTGAATGCCGCTCCTGGTCAGAGTTAGGCAGCAGTAATACATCTGGTTGCAGAGACAGAGAACTAATATCTTTCTGTGGTTGGGGAGCAGAAGCCGCTGCAGCGATAATTCCTGTTCCATCCTTCCCACTGATATGTTTAGAGTAAAATACTTACTCTAATATTACAGCCTATAATAACTGTGTCTCAATTCCATTCCCACAATTAATTCACCTCTGCTTCCAACAATTGCGAACACTTATTATTCCAGCAGCAATGAGCTACGTTAATCAGCCAGTCGTATAATTACCATCTCCTGTCTTAGAACAATGGTATCATTAATGCCCTCTGAGATTCCGGCAGACCTCCTGGGAAGCAGACGTGTCACCGGGTAGAAATGACTGTGCAACAAAATAAAGCAAATGTGTTGTCGTGAGAGAATCCGACCCTGCGGAGAGAATTCTCAGAGGAGAGAGAGGATTAAAAGAACATGATTAGAGACGTAGCGGGGGTCTTCAGTTACAGTTGTGGGTTACGTCGTATCTGTGGGGAATGCATTCCCTGAACATTTAACTAGCACTAGACAGGATAATACAAAAAGAGTTTGTAGAGATTGTCTACGACCAAGCAATTTGTGCTTGGAGATTGCTCTCTGCTTACTTTATGGAAGGAGTAGTATTTATTTTATATATGCATTATAGCATTCAGTAAACAAACAATATATAAATATAGATATTTCATCTTCTTACTCTGCAGGACATTTTTTTTTCAACTTCAAATAGAATAACATAGGAGGGACAAACACCTGCTTCTACATACCGATAATGAGTAAAGGACCAAAGGGGGCCAACCCTTTCTTATAGGGTTCTTTATTTTGTATTTGGTAAAGTAGAAACTGATACTAACGCGTTTTGCAAGTAATTTTCTTGGTTCTTTAGGGGATATTGGTCGATTGAAAATCTCATAAGCTACAAAACAGTTGGTTATATATATTTCAGGAAGGTCAAATATATTCCAAAAAGATGGGAGATGGCCCAATTCGATATTATTATTATAATTATTTCTTTTACCTTAAAATTTGTTAAACAGAAAATGTCAAGGCGAACAATGGAAAGCCAGTGAGTCCTGGGGCAGAAAACTTCCTCATCTCGCTGTATGTAATGTACCATGTTGACAAAATTCAGGGTAAAATTGTGGATCAGCTTGTGGTGCCCCAGGCATTTAGGAGAATGGTGATTAAACGAAGCTCAATCTGGCTCCTTTTTATCCCCTGGACTGGCACCTGTCATATGAAAAAACCAAAGTATGTGTTTTCCAGCTGTTGTGAATGCTGCCCCAATCGGCTCCAATGCCTCATTTCCGCAACCTAATGGGTACCATTGATTATCCTTTAACATGAAAATGTGTTAAACAAGGTTAAATCTTCTTGTCTCCCACTTGAGTCTTTGTGTTGTCCTTCTTTCATACAAATTTTTAATGGGGACTGGAAGTGGCAATTTTAATGCAGGTTATATGGGCGTGGTCTACTCTACCACCAATGAAAACCGTTATGAGAAATATAATTGAGCTATTGTTGGAATATATGAAAAAAAAATGCTGAATAAAAGTAAAAATACTTTATTAAACCAACTTTAGATAGCAAAGAAGCTCAATCAATGGAGTGTTTAATAACACCCAGGAAATACCACCATTGTGTTATAATCTGAAAGTCTGCTTACAGTGCCTAAGGCTTGAGTTGCTGTCTCTTTTCACTTGATTTTGTGATGCACCTCCTCCAGGAACCTCAGAGATTGGAGCCTTAATCAAAGAACACCAGGTCTGAATGTTCACATTAAAAGCCAACACCCAAAAGACACCGCCACTGAATATCCCCACAAAAAGTCAACACCCAGGAGACCCCACCATTAGGCTAAAGTCTGAAAGTCTGCTCAGCTTTCAAGCTGAGCAACCTCACAATGGCTGAGGGTGGAATCACTGTCTCTTTTCACATGACTTTGTGATGCTCCTCCAAGAACCTCAAAGGTTGGTGCCTAAATCAAAGAACATCAGGTCTCAATGTTCCCATTAAAACCCAAGGCTAAAAAATAAAAGACATACTGCATGTGGGGATGCAGAAGGGTGATGAGGGGCATGAGTTCATGGGGAACTCAAGGTGTCCCCTGTTTGCTAAATCCATGAACTAATGTGCACATTCATATCAAACCAGTTGCCAGAGGTCAATAGGAATATTAATTGGATCCTAACATGATTAGCCGCTATTGATTATCCACAGTATATTGTTTTGGAGCACAGTAATTGTTTTACATTTGGTAATATAGACACCAACTATGGCATATGGTCAGAAAGTTGTGAACACCTCATTACATGGCTAAATGTATGTAGGCACCCTTCTCTATGATTGAGCTCAGGTGTTTCCAGTGAAGGATACTCCTAATGTTACAGCATACACAGTTATGTTCTTCCATCCTTGTGGTAACAGTTTGGTGAAGTCCACCATGACTGTGTCCTTGTAGGGGGAGCCAACTCCATAAAGACATGGTGTCACGAGTTTGGTGGGAGGAACTCAAATGGCTTGTGCAGAGTCTTATTAAACAGCTTGAGAATGAACCGGAACCCCAAACAGAAGCCAAGTAATCAATCCAACATAGATGGCACAAATTCCCACAAATACAAGCCAAAATCTTGTGGAAAGCCTTCCCAGAAGACTGAAGTGAACTTGGGCAAGCCTACATAATGCCCATGGTTTTGGAATGGGATAACAAGCTCATATAGGGGTGATAGGCAGAAGAAATTGGTGAATCTGAAAAATTGAGAGCCTTGTTTAAAATTTGACAACTTATAGAGGGGATAAATCTTGTTATTAACTTTTGACCATTTTTAGCGCTCGTAAGGAGTTTCTAATGCCAATGTTGGCAATATTATGAGTAATACATTATCTCTCTGTATACAGAACTGTCAGATCTCCTCACTAAGTTCAACAAAGACTCACAATATGGCTTTCCTTTTTTTGGAAGGGGTAGAGTTGACCATTCCTTGCAATTGTTGGCTCTTGTGATTTAGCTGACTTAAATATTGCATAATATGGTTGAACCTCCAAACTTCCTTGGAACTTCCTGATGAATTGTTGGCCATAGTAGTGGTAAATCCCAACATGATCCCTCATGGTCAGGTGTCCACCAACTGTTGGTCATATAACTCAATTTTCTTTTAACTCTGCAGAACTTTACACTCCTAAAAAATGCAATGCAAACAACCTTAATTCATTGAAAACAATAAAATAAACAAGTTGTTTGCTTAATTGAGAATTTATATAAGCCTATAAAATATTAACTGCCGGGAGCCAAAGGCTGCTTAATTACGTGTACAGTATCGAAAAAATTACCAGATGTCATTTTTATGCAAATCAGCACATTCTCCCTTAGATTCCGCTCTGTTAATTACATTTGAAAGTCAGGAGAGAAGTCGTAAAAGTTTTGCGCGTTTTTCCATCATCGTCGATTATCTGAAACTTCCTTACTTCTTCCCGCGGTGACAACTCGCTTGTAACTGAAATATAGAAAATAATGGAGTTTATTTAGATGATGATATTTCGTTTCCTTGCTATCTTTCAATGCAGCCAGATGAGAATTCTTTTTTTTTTTTTTCGTGTGTCCTATTTCTACTTCGTGTTCAGCTTGACGTTCGCTGACACGAACAAGCTGAAGAGGAACAGGACTTGTCAGCGTTTGATTGCGAGTTGTCAGCCGCTTCAGGCTAGCGTCAGAGCGAATATTGTAAAGCCTGGCAGTGATGGATTGTAGTGGTGTCTGCTACATAACAAAATGGTTTCATGTCACATTTTTATGATTTCTAATAGGAAAAGTTTTACACGGACAGGTGTGCGTTGCGCATCGAGGGTCCTGGCAAAAGCCCGATGGCCTGTCTTGTTAACCTCAGCTGCTCAAAAATTCATAGTTATTTACAGGTTTTAAAGGCTAGGAAAATAAGAAATAAAATGGCTTTTTTTCTTTTTGCTATTTTTAACATCTGTATGGCACTGCAAAAAAAGAAAAAAAAACATAGACCTGCAGAAAATTCATATTTTTCCAAATAATGTTTTTTTAAAAATGCATTTTACTGCTAGAAAATGAATGAGCTCCAAGTCACCTGACAACAGCGTGTCCTTTGCACAAAATTCTGTCATTGTTGGCATGCATGGACAGTTCTCTCCTTTGGTACTACAGAGCACGACCAGAACCCAATACATATTGTTCTTGCTCTTTCTATGTTTGTAATCATTGATTGCAAATACCTTTTTTAAAAAATACAGAATACTTTTGTTCCTTGACATTGAGTGTTTTTAAAATTTAACTTACCATTGAGTTTTTTTGGCATTTAGGGAGAAGCGTGCATCATGGGCGCCAAGAGGACCTACATGAAGAGGAGATCGGAGAGGAAGTGCATGCAGGGGAGGTACGCCGGGGCCATGTTTTCTGAACCATGCGTTTGTACCGAGGCAGACTTTGAGTGGTGAGTATGAGAGTCTCAAATCAAGACATTAGGCCTGATTTATTAAAGTTATCCAAGACTTGAGTATACAGAATATCATTGGAGAAGATGGGCAATCCCACAAACCTGGAATGAATTTCATAAAAATCATTTGCTATTAGTTGGCAAGACCCAATCAATTCCAGGTTTGCTGGACTACACAGGTTCTCCCATGAAAGTCTATCTTTTCCAATTTTGGAGATCTGTCGTAGTAGTAAAACGGTTAAGCAAATGCACAAAGGTGGCCAACCAATCATGAGAGAGTTTTATTTTGGCAATGCAAACAGGGGTGAAAATAGCACACAAAATTGGCCCACAAACTAGCTGCAATTTAAGAACTCTTGGACACAGTTCCGAGTGCTAGCAAAGAGTTTTAGTCACTCATCTGTTCACACTAGCATGTGTGGAGCAATAAATTAATTTAAATGAGTGTCCCAAAGCACCTCAATCTAGAAATGAAAGTGGTTTTTGCACTGCAACACATATAGACACACATTGGGTACTTTGAAATCTTGAGCAAACCCTAAATTATTAAATTATTCAGACAGCCAATGAGATTTGAACATTTCTGATGGCTGAAAATAAAAATAAGTATCCTGGTGTTAAAGTTTTGTGAACTGACTCTCAATCATACTGGAAGAAGGAGGAAAGTCTATATCCTAAAATGATCCAAGACACAGGGGGCCGCCAATAGGTGAGGAGGAGATATTACATTGCATGATTGCGGTACTGGGAGTTGGCGGGGCTACTACTCAATTCTAACAAATGATTGACACAGAAAGCAACCAATAATGTACAAGACGAGAAATGCTATATTCTCAGGTTGGATGACCATTTTTAATCTTTTAGCACCAATTATACAATACAGTATAGAAATATGTAAAAATATGTTTTTATTGGTCTACCCCTTTGTCTACCCGCTTCTGCATGATATCTATACTTGTGGCTAAGCCAAATAACCAGTTAAATTGAATAGTGTGCTTCAAATTATTTAAACTCATAAACAAAGGTGTACCATATGGTAATCCGTAGATGTGGTGCCAGCATTTCAGATCAGTAACACACTTCCAGTACTAAGGTGACAACACTCACGGTGCTGTATCTGTGCAGGAACTTTGCCACACAAGGACAGAAATGCTTAAAAAACTATTCATCCTTTCACATCTTCATAAAATAATAGGGAAGTGTTCTGAAATCCACAGAGAGAATTAGTAGCAATGATTAATACGATCAAATAAAATAAAATGCAATCAATGGTTTGCAAACAAAATAGATAAGTGGGATTGTCATCCATCGTATTGAACGGTATTTATTCTACTTTCTTACAATATCAATGATTTGTTCACAGAACAATTTTTAGCATTTACTGATATTTAAAAAAAACTCACCCCTCCAAAAACAACTCCCAATGTGACCCACTCTTCTCTGGCAGCATGGAGAGAGTAGTTCCCCCGGTCAGCCATTATCTGCCAAGCATTCTGTAACCAGTCCTCATACATCTTCATTGTAAAGCAGCTCATGATTTATAGCTCCCAGTATTTTAGTCCCATCGTCTTTTCATTCGCCAGGTACACTCCGACCCGTCCACAGTATAAATCTTTACACTACCGAACAGTAAGTTTAAAACAAGAGCATGGGTTATAGAATCTTCCATCAATCTTTCCATGGTGTGGTATCTGGGAATATTCCATTCCTATCTGCTCCAATAAATCCTCTTTAAATCAAGTGGTAGAGAGAAGCTTTCATATAGACTGAATACCAGATGTGCCATTAAACTGATAGATGTTCTCCGCATTAATTAAAAGACAGAAGGGGCTTTGCTGAGGACAATGCCAGGGACTCGAATGTGAAGCATTATCTTGGATGCTGCGTCAAAAAGGCCCATTAAAGTGGATCAATCGTCCCCGCGTAACAAAGCGAGATGCAAGGGAGCTTTTCTAAATAAGAGGTTGCACTTGAAAGTTTTTGCATTAAAAGATCAATATTTTGTGTACGGAGGATGAGTTTTTATGTATCTACAAACACATTGGGTTATAAGGAAACAATTATGGCTTCAATGTATATATAAAAATGTAATTATCTACAATTTAATAATAACTAATACATATAATAACTAATTATATTATTACATGCTATTACTTAAAATTAATACTTATTAACATATTTACTTATATTTTTTATATAATATTTAAATTTGTAGTTTATAATTATTATTAAAATGGAGGTCATTACATTAAAATGTATTATAATTAACATTAATTTTATTCCAAATATTAGTAATTGTTTTATATATTTATTATATATTAATATAACTTAATATGTTAATTTAATAAGTTACAATTTAATTATTCATTTAGGATTATAAAAGGAATAAGGGGAAGTAACTTCTACAACTCAATCCTAAAACTTTAGTTGTCAGCCTCTAGGTACAAATATCAAAATGAAGTTTTAGCTCTTAAATTCCTGAAGGGTTTTGTTTTGGAAATTTATTCAAACATCAAATATCATAAGTTCAATCATAGGGCTTGATTCATTAAACTGTATCCTCTCTAGCCTTGGGCTGGACAGGATAAACTTTCATCAGTAAAGCTGAGTAATTCAAAAAACCCTGAATGGATCTGGTCCAGGATTCAAAACATTTGCTAACAAATAGAAAATGAATTTAAGAAATCCATTCCAGGTTTACTTGATCACCCAGGTGCACCGTTGAAAGTGTATCCTCTACAGCCTTGGAGAGCTTTAATAAATCAGGCCCATAGAATCTATAATCATTGGGGAGAAGTAAGTCCATAGATCAAAAAAATAAACAATAAAAAAATCTCAGCTCCCAACACGTTTCACCTAATCTGCTTCTTTAGGGGAAACATATATATATAAATATGTTTTATGTTTCCCCTAAAGAAGCAGATTAGGCGAAACGTGTTGGGAGCTATATATATATCTTATCTTCAACAGAATAAGTTCTAATGATTGTATTGTAATGAAATATTAACTCTTTATTGAATAAGTCCAAGCAGATGTGTATAAATAAATTGATTTTCATTTACTATTAGCGATCTTTGTAACATATGAGGATGTAATATTTAATACTTTTGCAGTCCCTTTAAATATCCGTAAAGTTGTTTCAAGTTCTTTCGTCTTGCTCTACTTTTGTTTTCTTGGTTTCGTTTGCAGTAGATTAAATCAGCGGCGAATTAAAGGTATCCTGTACTCTCGAGTTTCTCCTGTTGAATGTAATTTGAGAAATAAAATATTGTGTTATCATCCCTCCAGCAGTTTGCAGACAGTTGCTGGTAGAACAGAGTGTTACAATGATATTATTAATTCCCCTTGGGCCCAATGTTAGTGTGCGAGAGAGATCCTTGGCTTAGTAATTTGTCGATAAATGCTATTATGCAGACTGCGGCTCTGATTCATATCACCTCCGAAGTTAAGGGAAAACTTTTTACTTTTTCTTCTAGTTTCACAACTTTGTCTTGGCATTTAAAGAGGAGCACTCATAAATGAATGAAGTATTTTAGCAAAGGGATAAAGGAAGTCTGAATTTACCAGTTAGATATAGTTGTAATGTATATAGCAGCCTCATCTCAGCCTTTTTTACTCTAGAGAAAATCTTTCCAGAGGAATGCTTCAAATTATTTCCAGATCTTGGGGAACCCTGGTATAACCAATTCATTGGGTGTTAGTGGAATAATTACATTATTGATGAGCTAAGATAAATGTTCCACCTACCCTGGCAATCTGAATGCCACCCTAAAGACAAATAAAATGGCCTCAGGCGTCATGCTTCTGGTTCTGAAAAGTAGTGTTGGCTCAAGAACTTTGCAGACACCAGTATATAGGAGACCAGTTCAAGGAATCCCCGAGCAACTTCTGGAAGAACCTTGGAATTCCATGAAACCCTGGTTGAGAATCACCAGTATATATAATAACCATATAAAATGTATTATGTATGTATGCCAGACACTCAAAGTTTAGATTTGTCCGAAAAAACTCTATATCAATCCTCATTAAACGGGTAGATTGACAGTGTGGTTGAGGGTTAGGATGAAACGCTCCTTAGAATCATTGAAATGACCAAGCAGCACACCAGGTCCTTCAGCCCTTCCCACCTTTAAAAACATGAAAGGATTGCAGGAGATTTTCATTTTATTAATAGAAGAATTTCTCAGTTTTGTTCATCTCTGCAGTTGGATAGATACACACATGATGGACAACTTCTGGAAGGCTTCTTTGAGCGCTGCCAAAATAACCCGAAATTATGCCTGATATTGGTATCAGATTAGTGAATTCTCACATCATGACCCCTGGTCCTCCCTTTTTCTTTCTTCCAGTGATTATGGCTATGAGCGGCACAGCAATGGCCAGTGTCTTCCCGCCTTCTGGTATAACCCTTCCTCCTTGTCGAAGGACTGCAGCCTTGGCCAGAGCTACCTGAACAGCACCGGGTATGTACAATGATCAAACAGGAGATGTGACTTTATTTTTGTTTTGCAAGGTTTTGTGGATGAAATAGAAAATTTAAGCCCCATAAAAGTTCCGTAAAAAGTATTTACCAGAAGGAGCCAAAACATATTGTGTGAAAACTAAAGCCCCTCCTGTTCAAAGCAGTATATTTTAAAAAAAGAATGAGAAAACTTCTCTGTGTGGATAACAAATGTGGACCTTAAATTTGAACTGGTGCTCCTGATTTCATTCATTGATCCTCTCCAAGGACAATATGAATGTGCAATAGACTTTCCTACTTAGTTCATTTAAAATACCACTATCCCTAAAGGCGATATCCGGGGCTCCTCTCCTCTGATTTATAATTGATTTTAAATCATCTTTATGCTGGGCCTGGTGTGTATGTAAATGGGTTTTCTTGGTAGAACTTTAATTTGTAACCCCCAAGAATATTCAATGTATTTAGACTTAAACATGATATATATGGGTATATAGAAAGATTTGTAATAAATATAGCTAAATTATACATTTGCCTGGAAGTCATCAAAGAATGAAATGTATAAATGTTGTCAGTTGTTAACGAATGTTGTTTCATCAGTTGAACGCAAATGTGGACAGTGAATGTTCTTTATGAATGTGATTCAAAAACCCCTGAAGCAGTCCATAAACATTATTTGTGGAGTCCCTGCATAGTCTCACCCGGTCATGAGAAGGTCCTACCATAAAAGTCCACTATAAGATCAATCACTGGACCAACTATTAGAGTCCACTGTGTCATGTGAGGAACGTCTAGAACAGTCCACCAGTTCATGTGAGAACCAACTATAACATTCCACCATATCATATAACAACTTACCCCACCAGTGTACTGGTATGAGGGCCTGCCATAACAGTTTCATATATTGTATGATGGTCTACCTTAATGTAGCACTAAGTCATGTAAGGACTGATCATACTAGTCCACATTGTCATGAGAAGGCTAACTAGGAGAGTCCACTGTGTGACGTGGGGAGCTTCCAGCAAAGTATTCAATGTCATGTGATAAACTGACCACACAGTCCACTATGTCATGGAAAGGGTCAATATGTCAAGGAAGGACCTTCCATGATAGTCCACTATGCAATGGGAGGACCTACCATGATAGCCCACTATGCAATGTCTACCGTGGGATATTTAACATTTACCACACCAGTCCACCATATCATGTGAGGACCTACGATAATATTTCACTGTGTCATGTGGGGACCTAGCATAAGAGTCTATTATGTCATGTGGAGAACCTACAATAGCCATCCACTATATCATGTTAGGGCCAACCATAAGAGGTCCTTATGCCATGTGGAGAGCATACTATCACAGGCTACTATATCATGGGAAGACTGACCGTAGCAGTCCCTTCACTGTGTATCCAAGCAGACAGGTCCTGGTATAGATCTAGATCATGTTTTACAGTCAAGTTGTAAGGTCCATGACCAAGCTTGAGATTTGGTTGCAATGGACATTCTACTCTTTGCTCTTCCTCTTTCCTTACACCTTCCTCTCAGCCTTCATTGGCCAGACATGTGAAATGTGTTGTATTACAGTTACAGGAAGGTTGTATCTAACAACTGCACAGACGGAGTCCGGGAACAGTATACTGCAAAGCCACAACAGTGTCCAGGGAAAGCACCCCATGGTCTCCGAGTCACTACAACCGATGGAAAGTTAATAGCAGAACAAGGACACAATGTAACGTTCGTGCTTCAATTAGAAGAGGTAAGTACCCCATACTTATAATTTGCATACCTAACTTTTGCTTTCACATAATTGTAATACCATGCTTTGCTTTTTTTGATATATGCTGTTTCTTCTATTTTTATTTTTTTTAGTATTGTAATTGAATTTGACAACTACACTATTATATATTTTACATTACAATATAACAGTCTGAAGGTGGTAGTGTTCATTTGTAGGCTTAAGGCTTATTATTTCAATGAAGCCTCCAGCTTACGTACAATCATTAAATCTTAGCTCACATAGTCATATAAGTACAAACTGCTCCTGATCATCAATAGAAACACAAACTGGCTGTGACAGTATTGATTCAGGAAGGGAAACATTTTTAATATTTGTGGTTAAACTGAGATGTCCCTATCTACATTCTCGCTCTAGATCCGGCCCGTCGGGATAAACATGACAGCCAGACTGCTGGCATTCTTGTCAGTAGTCAGCAATGGAAAACCCCATTGTTCCCTTTAATTGGATTCAGAACGTCCTCACAGTTGTTACAATATAACAATATTCCCTTATCAAGGTCCAATTACAATGTCTAAAAATCCCAGCTAAAGACAGCCGGTTATATAGAGGACAAAGAGAGATTCTTGTAAAGAAGAAAACAGATTCCTATTTGTGTAAACAGAACATTAAGAAATGTTAAGATGCAAAAACTGGATCAAAACAGCTAAAATCCAATAAATAATATAAAAAAGAAATAAAAGGAATACAAATAAAAAAGTATTGGAGAACACTGATCTGCTAGCCCGGGGTTCAGCATTACAACTTTTGTATTACAGTGACCCCATCTCCTTGCTTTCAGCCCCAGCCAAAAGGTCAAGCCTAAATCTTTATTTTGCAAAAGATCTCTTTTGTTATTGTTTTGCAGAAATAAGTGCCGTAAGGTGTAGCCGGTGATCAATACAGCATTACAAGAGAACAAATCTATAATTTTTATGTTCAATAAAGATTTTCTTTTCTTCCTATTCTCCAATTAAAATACAAGACATGGGGAAAAGAAAGTAAAAAAAAGGGCTAGTGGATTACCCAATAATAAAACTGGTAACTTATTATTTCCTATTGACATTCATGCACTCAAATCCTTTATTATTTCTGCTGCAAACATATAAAAAGGCCCTCTGCATTGCCGTAGTATTAAAAAGGAGAAGAGTCGGTGTTACCCAGGCATGATAATAGATGAGTTTAATAGAAAAATCCTTTACAAAAAAGTGTAATATATGTAGCGTGAAAATAAGACCTGAGTCAATTTTTTATTATTCAAAGGGATACAGATATTTGTGGATTATAAAAAGAATACTAAAATATTAAGTTAACCATCCATAGTCTGAGGGTTTAGCCTTTCAAAATGAATATATTGGGTATGGATAGATGCTCTCAGAAACGGCCCCGAGACCTAGGGCCAGTAGAGGTACGGAGAAGGAGAGACCACCAGAACAGAAAGCTTTCCTGGCCCCGTGGTGTTCTTTTGATAGACAGCAAGGGCCAAGGGCCTACCAGAGGGCACCAAAAAACTATTTTTGAGGGCATACAACTATGGCTTCCTGGAGGGTTTTCCAGTACTCCTGTGGGCTAGTATGGTTCTGAATACTAATTTATATCTTTTGAGAGACTTTGTCATTCATTTAAAAGCCCCACCAGCCAAATGTGGGAGTCTCCAGCTCCCATTGTCACGCTTGGAGAGATAGAGCCAATAAGAGTCACTATGGCTTGCTCAATGGTGTTATGAGCCCTAAGAAGGGCCAAGGTGCAAAATCTAAGCAACAGCCTGTTATCTCCAGAGCCTCTAGAGGTGAAGACGTTTCCCTGCAGACTGTTCCTAGGTTGTGGTCTTTGGGCACACCAGGGTGCGCGGTACCAAATCAGCCCGCAAGAGAATGGTCAAAGTAAGCCAGGGTGAAGACAGGCAGCAAACAACCAAAGTCAGAAACAAAGCCAGGAGTAAAATACCAGAAATAGACACCAATGACATGGGGGGACACTGAAGACACAGGAAGACACTGGAGGTATGGGCAAGGCGAGGTTACCGAAGACACAGGGTAACAAGTGACACAGGAAAAGACTGTGGGCATGGGTGACATGGGGTCAAAAGAAAGGCAGGAGAGAAAGGAAGAGCCAAGAGGCATGGGTGACACGGGGGTCACCAAAGACACAGGGGAACACAGGAAGAGACAGAAGGCACAGGTATCATTGGGGTCACTGAAGACAAAAAGAATGCAGGAGACATAGGATATACTGGATACATTGGAATAGCACAGGAGAACAGCAAACCGGACAAGAAGGGGTTAGCACAGGATCTGTGCTGGGAACACTCAATAAGGCAACAGGTGAAAAGGAAATGCTCAGCAGCACTAGGGGGATTAGCAGTAGTGGAGACATGTTGCACAAATACTTAGCGCTGTGTCTGAACCAGCTAAATAGCCAAAGTCTTTTAGGAGGTCATCTCCTGATTGGCTGATGGGAGGGGTAATGCTGAATAAACTTGGGGGAGTAGGCAATCCTGGGGTCAGAACTTCCCACATGTGCAAGAGAGAGGCGCCAACACTTTAGCGAGAAAGAGGACGTGTGACACCCTTATTAAAACCCAGAAAAAAATTAAAGTTTTTGTTGGACTCCTGGGCTTTTACTTACCAGCAACAATTCAGAAGGGTTGGATTTATATCCTTTGGCACAACTGTTAAGGAGTTACACCTGGAAATTCTGAGTATTTCACTTGGGTCAATTGGAGAGTGTTGGAGAGGTTGAGGGGGTGGGATAGATATCAAATGAGCCAACTATGTTCGTTGTGGTTAAAAATTTCATTTTTCTTTGGCATTCAGGGGGACATCCAGAGGACCAACATTCAGGTTGACTTTGGAGATGGGATTGCTGCTTCCTAAGCCAATCTCAGTGCAACAGAAGATGGCATCAAACACGTCTATCAAAATGTGGGGATCTTCAGAGTCCTGGTACAAGTGGACAACAACCTTGGTTCAGACAGCACTGTTCTTTACCTTCATGTAACAGGTAACATTTTTAGTACTGGATACCAGTATTTAAGGTTTCACCCTTGGCATCTGATTTCAAATGTTTTATTCTTGAAATACACTGTGGCAAATCTAGAATTATTAGGGATGTTCCCATTAGTATATTGCCTGATACACAATGGTCACCAATCACTGGAGAACCATGGCCACCAATCACTGTAGACTATGGTGGCCATGTTGCTTCTGTTATTGGCGGCCATGGTGCTTCAGTGATTGGTGGCCATGGTGCTTCTGTTATTGGTGGCCATAGTGCTTCAGTGATTGGTGGCCATGTTGCTTCTGGTATTGGCAGCCATGGTGCTTCTGTTATCGGTGGCCATTGTGCTTCTGTGTTGGCGGCCATGGTGCTTCAGTGATTGATGGCCATGGTGCTTCAGTGATTGGTGGCCATGGTGCTTCAGTGATTGGTGGCCATGGTGCTTCTGTTATTGGTGGCCATGGTGTTTCAGTGATTGGTGGCCATAGTGATGCAGTAATTGGTAATTGCTACTAATTACTTCAGCATCAGGGGCACCAATCACTGCAGCATTATGGCCCCCAATGATTGCTACATGCCTCATCCAAGTATGGTTTGCATTCCAATTCGCCTCCATGGACTTGAACTACTTGTCACCACTTGTATAAGCATTTTTAAGTGTGTCCAGGCAACTAGAGAAGCAGTGTAAAGGTTGACTTTTGAATTTTTTTCTAAAAATGGTAGCAATAATTTTTTCCTTAATATTTTAAGTACATAAAAGACCCCCTCTGGCGCTGCCAGCCTACACATCACCTCCAGCTTGTATCCCCATCTCTGCCACAAACTTTGCATGGTAAATCCGCAACATTCCGCGTAAACTGTATTTAGGGAGCCAAAGTCATTTGGAGCGAGGCAGTGCCACCTACTGTTCCAAATGAATAATTCATCGAATTTCGTGCAATAGTCTTTGTGGACCCGGCAGTATCAATCTCTGCACCGCAGGCTCCTCTTCCGCTAGACTATTAATATCCGTAATACACAAGACATCAATTAATACATGCGGCTGCTGAAGTCTGCGTTAACTAATGCTATAATTTGCTGTCGCCGGCTGAGCAAGGGATTTTAATTAATCAGATAGTTGGAAGTCAGTAAATTTACTGACATTAAGAAGGCTCTTTTTTTTTGATTAGGGTAAATCTGGGTCTAAGACCGTTTGGCCAAACCGGTTCACAAAATTCAGGATTCTGAATGACCAAAAGCTGAAAATTTTTGAAGTCAATTGGGATAAAATCGATGGTTTGTTTTGGTGTCTGGAAAGTTATTAGAATGGCCAAATGCACCAAAATGGCCCAGGAAGATCACTAAATGTCTGGGGGACATAGGTAATCCAAGAGGGGTGCAGAGTGCTGGGGAGGGGTCATTTTATGCCGTTTGGAGGGCTACTTGAGCCCCATGACCAGGACTCTGTATTTTAATATGGACAGGGGCACAGGATTGTGGATTCTAAAGTGCACCCCCAACATACCGGCACTGATGGGCTTTGTGATCACTTGCTCACATTCACCAATCATGAATGAGAGCTGCTGAGGGTTGCAGGGTCACTGAGTAAATTCAATAAATTATTTTAAAATTAATATTATATAAAAATTATAATTTATTTATTTTTTTACTTTTTTATTCATATGTAGGCGTAAAGAAAAAAAAAGTAATACAATAATAATAATAATATGTTGCAATTTAAACCCTTTTCAACCCTTAGGTATCTCTAACCATCTCTTATTAACTTTTTACTTACCTATAACTTGTCTGCATTTTTAATATTTTTATTTTATTTGTCACTTTTTTCAGTGCCACAAAAAAAAAAAAAAATCAGATTTTACTTTGTTACCATAAATAGTAATAAAATAATCACTAAATAAACAGGCCCATTGTGGAAAAGAAGGCAAAAAAAAAAAAAAAATGCTCAAGTCCGTATGGGATATACAGGAATGAGAAGTAATAAAGAAAAAAAACAATGGAAATATTATAATAATATAATATTATACTTCAGTATAAATTGTCCACTAAGAGCTATGAAATGTGAATAAACCAAAGAAGCTAGGTTTTAGCTTTTTAGATCTTTAGTATGTTGTACTGTCCTCATAGATAACAGAGACTGCTGATCCAGGGAATATCCGATTGTCTCATGGAATAAGGAAGACATTTATTTCCCTGTTGGGGCAGATTGTACCCGGAGTTTATTAGCCTTGCTCTGTCATAGGGTTATATATGGGATATGATTATTTCCCTAGTGGGTGAACATGATGGACTTATGTCTTTTATCAACCTAACCTACTATGTAACTATTCATTGCACTAAATGTATTGAATTAACATTTTGCAAATAATATCATACACAATCTAACAAATTATTGTAAAGTATTGCGTGCAGTTTTACCACCAGGTTATCATCCCTTTTATTCCCTCTCTTTCCTCTTTCTCTTCCCCATTTTTATTTCCAAATCTCTTTCCTAATTCTCGCTCACTCTTTGCGCCCTATGTTTTGTTCTTCCTCTCACATCCTGTCTGCATTTCTTGTTCTTGGGCTTTTTTCTCCAGTTTCTATCTTTTCCTGTCCTCTCTCCCCTTCTCTCCTTTTCCCATTCCTGATTCCTTTCTTTATTTCTCTTTATTTACTCTTCTTTTCACCTCCTTTCTCTCTCACTCTTTTATTCTGCCCCCCTTTCCTTCCTTTATGTTCCCCTCCTTTTTTCTGTCCATGGTTTATTTCTTCCTTTCGCTTTCTTTTTTTCCCTCCTCTCTGATTCTGTCTCTCTCCTCCCCTCTCCTATTTCTTTCTTCTCATGTTCTCTTTTCCTCCTTTCTCTCTCCAACTCAATTTTTCATTTTTCTCTTTTCTTTACCTTTCTTTCTTTTCTTCATTATCCTTTTCTTTTTTCCTTCCCATGAATTAATCTCTTTCTCTCTTTTGCTTCCTCTTGTTTCTTTTTCCCTCCTCATTTCTCTCTCCATCTATCTTCCTATCGTTCCATTGCTCTGTCTTTTTCCATCTTTCTCTCTTTCCTTCTCTCTCTCTCTTTCTGTGCCCCCCTCCCCTCTTCTAATCTTTTCTCAAGTTCTTTATCTTTTCTTCTCTTCTTTCCTCCTCCTTTCTCTTTCCATCTTTCCCTCTTCTTCCCCCATCCTTTCTTTTTCTTCCTGTCCATGTATCACTCTCTTTCTCCCTTTCTCTTTTACTTTTTCTTTCTGTCTCTCTCTTTCTCTTCTCTGTTTCTCCTCTTCCTTCTTTTTCTCTCCATCTGTCTTCCTTTCTCCTCATTTCTCTCTCTGACTCTCTTTCTATCTCTCCCCTTCCCTCCTCTTCTAATCCTTTCTTTTCTCATGTTCATTCTCTTTTCTTCTTTCCTCCTTCTTTCTCTTTCCATTATTATCTTCTCTTTCCCTCTCTCCTCCTCTTGTTTTTTTCCATCTCCCCTCTTTGTTTTTATTACCCCTTATCGCATTCTCTTTTACTTTTTCTGTCTCCTTCTCTTGTATTATTTTCTTCCTCCTTTCTCTCTCTATCTTCCTATCACTCCTTTGCTCTCTCTGACTCTCTTTTTACTTTTTTCCGCATTCCCCTCCTATTCTCTTTTCACACATCATTCTCCCTTCTTTCTCTATTATTTCTTTCTCTCTCTCACTTTCCTTTTATTTTTCCTATATTCATATTTTAATGTTTTAATCTCTGCAGTTTCTATTTCTCTCACCCTCATTTTATCTGCATGTTTCTTTTCTTCTCCCATTTATCACTACCTTTCCCCCTTTTCTATTTTGTCTTTCCCTTTCCTTTCTTTCTCCTCTGCTGATCTGTCCATCCCCATTTTTGTTGGCACACATGGGTGATGGGTTTGCGCCAAGCAGAGCATTAGTTTATTCTTTCAGGATCCATGAACAGACCAGAAAACCCTACTGAGCCTTCCATGTATTTTGTTATACCACCAGCAGGGGGCAATGTTGTAACATATAAAAGGAAAGGCTTTTTGGACCTTATTTCAGCTCTGCACATTTTTCTGGTTCTGTAGGCATTGCACCCTGATACATTGCATTCTGGGCCCCCATTTCAAGTCTTAACTACCAGCTGTGGTGTTTTTATCTTGTATCGATGGAAGATTAATCTGACAAGAAAAAAATGTTTTTTTTCCTTTTTTTCAACAGCTCCCCTGGAGCACATTCATCTCCAGCTGCCCTTCGTCACCACGAAGAACAAAGAGGTGAACGCGTCGGTGGTGCTGTGGCCGAGCAACGTGGGGACCCTGACTTATGTTTGGTGGCTGGGGAACAACAGTGAGGTGCATTCAACTTGACAGATTGCAAACCGTTCTTCCTGAATTTATCTGAGATGGGGCTGCTTTCAGTTCCAAAATTTAGGACAAAACACACATTTTTCACTCACCTTAGGCTGCATTCACTAAGCTTTACATACAGATAAGGATTTTTATTTTTTGGCCATATCACCTATCCAAAAGTCATTTAAGAAGCTAATATTAATAACCAATGTGATCGCTTTCTTCTATCATTTTCTATTGGGTAAAAATGGCTGACGGTGGTTTTAGCTTGTTTAAATTGGATTAAAAGGTTTTTGGCAGCCTCAGTACTTCATGAAGCTTTAGGTATTTCCAGTCATCGGTTTCGGCCACTGTAAGCACTGGTACAGCCCCACCAGTATGGCGCCCCCTTCAGACCTGAATATCATAAAACAACTGCCCTGGATTCCCATACTACTTTCTATCATAATAGCCGCTTCCAATAAATGTTTAGCAATCACGATCCTCTCTTCAGAGGTTGTGACAATGTTCTATTTTGGCTTCTTCTGGTTGCTGGTTCTAACTATTAGAGATAGGTAGAAAGCCCATGTTTGGTTCATTATTATTAATAATAATATTATTATTAATAAACAGGATTTATATAGCGCCAACATATTACGCAGCGCTGTACATTAAATAGGGATTGCAAATGACAGACTAATACAGACAGTGATACAGGAGGAGAGGACCCTGCCCCGAAGAGCTTACAATCTACAAGGTGGGGGAATTTCACACACAATAGGATGGGAGATATGTAGTGTGGGAAGTAGCGAGGGTTTCAATTGACAGAAAAAGCCGGGTAGGCAAGTTTGAAAAAATGGGTTTTGAGCGCTCTTTTAAATGAGCAGAAAGTAGGAGCAAGCCGAATAGGACGAGTAAGACCATTCCAGAGAGTCGGGGCAGCTCTAGAGAAGTCTTGGAGCCGTGTGTGTGATGAGGTTATGAGTGAGGAAGTCATTAGGAGATCATTGGAGGAGCGGAGAGAGCGGCTGGGGGAGTACTTTTTACCAGGTCAGAAATGTAAGTGAAAGCCACGTCCTTCATGAAAGTTTTGGTAAACTTTCTTTATACTTTTCCTAATGTTGAACACCATTGAAGTCTTTAGTCTTCCACATAAAGCATAAAATCCTATCCAATCCTATATTTTGTTAATATTTTGTAGGTTACCTTCTTGTGATTGCCCAAAGTTGTTGCTGACCATTGGAGAATAGCAAACTTGCCCATGTTCAGTTCATGAAAAATCCAAAAATGTTCTTTGGAGGTCAAAATTTCCCAAAAACATTTTGTCAGATAAGAACATAGCCTCCTAAGAACATTCAATGCTGTGATCAAAGAACAGATGGTCTTCAAAAGATTTATCATTCATATGTGCCCTGAACATTCAATCTTGAGATACCCAACATTTACCACCATTGAGCATTGAAATTCGGATAATTAAAGGCGAGGTGGGACGAGTAGAGCTGCCGTGACATCAGCAAATGTTATCAATGATGAGGAGATACAGAGCACTGCACAGTATTGCCCTTGTTCTGTCCAGGGGCATGGGCAATGATTGGTAATTGAATAGGCATCAGTGGAGGGCCACCACTACCCAGACCAGTGTTTCTCAACCAGGGTTCCTCCAGAGCAAAGGTGACAAACTCCGGCCCCCAACGTCCTTTTTGTGGTGCCCAAAGGAAGTCTAAATATTAACTGCAGCTGGCCCGCCGCTGCATTGAAATAGCACCCCTACTTCAATTCCCGGCATCACTCGCGTCTATAGACCAGCTGGCTCTCTGCCTATGCTTGGCCCCGCATTGGACTGTTTTATAGACACAAATAATGCCGGGAATTTTAGTAGCGGCGCTATTTCAATGAAGAGGGAGTTTCAGCGGCGGGCCACTCATAAGATTTAGCTCCGCATTGGCCGCGTCTGGCATTTCCGGCACCCCCCCTCAGCTTTTCCTTGCTACTCCAAGGAATGGACTTGAATGGTTGGATTTTCATAGAAGAATATTGTTATTAATATTGTTAGCCTGGGCAAAAACGTTTAACTCAGAAGGCTACAAGTAGAGAAAGAGGCAGAAGAATTTTTCTTAAATAAAATTAAAAAAAATTTTTTTACTTCTCTTTCTCTATTATAAGCTTTTCCAGATTGAATGTGAAGCCAAACCTCTTTGTTTCCATATGAAAAGGTTTTATATCTAATGAGAAGGAAAATTTTGCTCAATTTTTTCAATAAATGTTAAGGTTGGCCCGCCACTTTGTCTTTAAAGTTTTTAATTTTGGCCCTCTGTGTATTTGAGTTTGACACCCCTGTTCTAGAGGGTGCTAGAATTTTCTTGCGCAATGAGAATTTTGAACGTCAGGTCAGTTTAAAGGAAAGAAGGAAGAAAGAGCAGAAGGGGTTTTTGGCAATATTTAGTTTTTGTATTGTACCTTTGGCTGCAATAATGCTGACACTCTGAACGCCTTCTTTAAATCCTTAACAAGAATCTAAATGGCATGACCAACCTTGTACTGGCATATAAAACTGTCCTCAAATTATCTCAAGTAATCTTGAAATCTTTCCCACCTTGTCATCTACCCCTTACCACTTATTCCTTAAACATTACTCAATAGATTTCAATATCCCCTGAAGAAGCCCAGTAGGGCGAAACGCGTCGGTATCTGAGACTTAGTATTTCTCTACAAACGCTCTCCAGTACGGTATCCCTCATGGTTATATATGAAACTTATACTATAAATTAGTATCATGTATTGTGCTTAGTCTCAAGTATGCTCCACAAAGTTTGTCCTGGAGCTTAGACTTATATCTCATGTAGTAATCTCTCAATGGTATTGTATTTCTTTATGTTTGATGTATAATATACTCAGTGTTTACCAATACAAGAGTTACCCGAAAACCCGTTCTGCTCTTTGGTTTTTGCTTTCCACATTGGAAATCAGATTTCTATTTTGATAACTGTGGTACTGGATGATCCAGTTCCTGTCTTTAGCCTTCACATTAGTTTAACTAACATTGGTCAGATTTGGATGACTCTAAGGGTGACATTCTTCCCACTGGTCAGTGATGTAAGAGGCATTCACCACCATGCTGATATATTGTGATCTGTGGATTTAATTTTATAAGAGGGATCCCCAAAGACCTGAAAAATAATGAAAGGGTTCCCCCATATTAAAAAGGTCCAGAATGGCTGTCTTAGAGATAGAGGGGGCACAGAGCTGAGTTCTGACAACCTCGGACAAGGAAACAGTTGAGTCTCTGTGACCCATTCTGAAGTCATCTCTTGCCAATCCCAGAGGGACAAAGCTGAACAAATCAGGTGACACTTGGGGTTTGGGCTCCATCTAGTATGTCACTGTTTGCCCCAGAGGATTCCGGGAAATGCCTTAACTATTTCCTAATGAACCTCTTATCCTTTCTCCAGCAAACAGGCGCACAGTGGTAGTGCCAAAAAAACAATCAATTATTTCTCTCCACTGCAATGTTTTTAGAAGATAACGAGCTGAATCCCAGAGCTGCCTTGGCACTCCCGATGATGGCTAGACCTACATATGACATCCTATTAATTCCGATACAATTGTCCCCAGACAGGCTCTTATAGCCTACATATTCCATTTTTAATTTCTCTTTCTTCCTCCGCAGCCACTTATTACCCTGGACAGGAGCATCTCCTTCACCTTTGTGGCAGAGGGCATGAACAGCATCACGGTGCAGGTGTCTGCCGGGAACGCCATCCTCCAGGACACCAAGACCATCGCTGTGTATGGTGAGTAGGTCATGTGACTCCTATAAATCGGTAAAGGATTAGCTTATCGATTAAAGGATCTAGCTGAGATGAGCTCAATGGTCCTGCAGATATCTCTGATTGTTTTGTTTTAAAGATAACCTGTCATCGGATATATTTATTTATGCCAAGTAATAGCTTAGTGCAGCACATCTGGGTATCTATTACCTCTTGCACATCATAGCCTGAATGACGCCCTTACTTTTTCAACCACTTCCTATCAGCCCAGGGCGCCAAGGCTCCTTCCCCTTTCCTAGATCCACAAGAAGTTGCTGCAGGGAACTAGCAAGAGAGATTCAAAGTACTGTACAAAAACAGGTTCACCAGATCAGGAAGGGGGTCCTGGTTGTGGGACCTAGTGGTGTCAGAGGAAGTTGACCTACAAGGGTAGATAACATTTTATATAATCTAAAAAATAGGGAGACCACTCCCCTTTTGTTTTTACTGCCGTGGCAGTAAAGAATGAATGGGAAGCCTACGTCATGTATCCCGGGAGACTGCAGGCTATTTCTTTTGCGTATGCCTGGCAGGCAGGCACGTGGATCTCAGGCATGCGCAATGAGATTGGAACTTTTTTTTTTGGACGTGCATGACCTGAACTTGCACTTGCACAGTCCGCGATTGGGTGATGTAGGAAGATGAACCCAGAATAAGACAGAAAAAGATGGTGCCAGGGGTCCATGGTATGACTAGGATTGCGGCAGGGTCAACATCGATGTTGCTTCATTAGTGAATCCAGAGTGAGCTGCATTGTTCACCACCACAGTCAGAAGACACATAAACACAAGCGGCGCTCCCTTTGCATTCGTAAATGACTATGAATGAGTCGTTCAGTGCAATTGACAATTTTCACCATGGGTGGTATTAAAAATATATATTTTCTCAGCTTAGCGTTTTGGCTCATTATGGACATCTAAAGCAGACGGATTCGTTTAACGCGACTTTCCATTACGTTGCGCAATACCTACAATTCAGTCCACGCGCTTTCCTAATTGGATAATTACTAACCTGCGCTGCGGCATACTGCGGAGTATAATGGTCGCTTGACATGTTTTGCCTTTAAAAATTTACGTCTGGGAAGCTGTAAATCATTTGTTTAAACACGCAGATTATGATGGCGTCCCGGGGGGGAGGGGGATTACATACATAATTTAGTGTTTTAATAACATCATAATAGCTGATAACATCTACTGTAAATGTATAATTGTATGTATTATGGCTGAAAAATGCATATTATAGTCTAAAGCCGCAATGTGCCGCCTGCTACTCAAAAAGCGAAAGATCTTGTAGTTAAAGCGTGTTAAAGCCAGAGACGGTCTTTAGGGGCTTTGTGTTAGCTGCGTTAGCATTAATATGAGTCCATAATGGCCGTCGTTTTGGGAAAAAATTTTGTGCCCCCTCTATTGCAATTTTATTACCTGTGGATCCTGACAGATCTGTTGTTTTCTGACTTCCTGTAAAAGGGTGACAATACTGACTGTTCTGTAGTAAAAGTGCATAGCAGCGTTGTCACCAAGGTTGGGTCGAATAAAGGAAACGGGAAGGAGTGTCCATTATAAACAAGTAATCAGAACTGCAAATTATTGGCTTAGCTTACTATTAGCAGGCATGGTTTAACAAATGCAGTGACAGAGTGAGACAACACTGCAGCAGGGGCCCCCTGGACAATTCTCAAGTGGGGCCAATCTGAGAGTGGTTGTGGTTATTGGGCTTTCATGGACATGGAGATTTAAATGGGCAGTAAAGCCAAACTCCACCTTTGTAATTCCCCCTATATTCCCCCTCATATTTTAGAAGAGGTTTTAGGGTGCTCTGAGTCCTCAGGGGTCTTTCTGTCCATCTTTTTTATTTTTCTTCGCCCATGCTGGAGGGAAGGTTACGTGGATATTTACTTTGCACTAAACAGTGGTCACTTGTACGTGTATTCTGCATTGTCACTCCAATCTACATATTGGCTTCCCCTCATGGGTGGGTCCATGGCAGTCTGATTGGTTGACTGATGCTGGCAATATTTTATTATGCCATCTATTGACAGAGAAGAAGTACTGCGGGGGTGGGGCTAAAGTTAAAAATATGTAATGCAATAAAAGCATTTTTTTCATTTATTTTAATGTTTTTTTATTTCCTTAGAGTTCTGTAATAGTGAGCTAGAAACAAATGAAAGCCCAACTCCAGGTTGTATTGTTCAAGCAGTTACAGCAATCATATCTGACTTATCAGCCCCTGCTGCAGCCTCTCACCATTCACTAGGGAAGAGGAGACTGAGGAAATGTTTTTTCTGCCTGCAGCAGACTAATTCATTTCGGACATCATTTCAGACAAGACAAACTAACTAAAATCATCAATGAGCTTCACTAACTGAAGCTCATTGATGATTTTTTTTAATGACTGCTGCTGAATATTGTGACATGTTAGGAATGTACTCAGTGGAATGCAATGTGTAGGCTCTGGTGAAATATTTCTTTAGCCCAATAAATCATGTATAACTTTTTATTGGCAGCATTCTGGTTGAAGGCTGAAATGCATTCAGTAATCTGACATAAAACAGGGAATCTGACATTTCCTCAAACATTCTCTGCAACAAATGACTGCCATTGAGACACATGGGCCTAGAAGATTCCCAAGAAGGAATGTTTGGGGGAATGCCCGGTTTCCAGTTTTATAAATAGAGCCCTATGTTGGATGGATTAGGTAAAGTTGGTGGAGCTCTCTGTGTGGTGGCCTCATTGCCATCTTCTTCTTCACTCTATAAAACCCTGACGTTGCTTTTTAAATCTTTCATTCTAGAACAATTCCAGTCTCTCCGCTTGTCCTTCTCCCCGAACCTTGACGATTACAACCCGGACATCCCAGAATGGAGGCGGGACATCAGCCGTGTCATTAAGAGAGCCCTCATGTATGTAAGTGTCAAAGGAAGGTCTTCATTGTGTACTGTGCAGCTGCATGGCTCCAGGGGGGTGGGAATGAGGGTGGGGTTTAGGGTTTAAGCGGAGGTGGTCACAAAACTGTGCATTACTATATCAATAGTTATAAAATGTACTTTTTGTAACCTTATCAATTGTTAGGTAGTCAACAACAACTATATGGTTATTCATTTCTGTATTAAAGGTGTCAAGCTGGAGGAGGATATATATATATATATGTGTGTATAAGCGATTGTTTAGGTGGTTCTTACACATCCTTACACACCTAATATACTAAATGTCAGACTCCTTAGCATGGTTTAAAGCTGAACACCAGGCAGATATAGAAAACACAAATATTGCAATATTAATACATCATTATATGTAGTTTTAAACAAGCGTAGATACCTAAATTTGACCGTGAAGAAAAATCTCAATGCAATGGGGGCGCAGATAAATTCATAGTAAAAATTATATAATTAAAAGAACACATTTTATTAGGACGAACAAGGAAACAATAAAAGCTTTTCTGGGTGCAATACTTACATCCTTCACACTACTTTCTTGCATTACTTCCTTTTCTCCACTAGATTTCCTAACTAGTCTTCATCTAGGAATAATGCTGAATATTATTCATCCAAGAGTAAGGACATCCTGTCAGTGTCATGGGCCCACCCCTGAGGAGTTGTCAGCATAGCACAATGTTGTCATAATGTCATGAAGCAAAGAACACACTGGTGTAATCATAACATCGCCTCCTTCTAAATCATTAGGAAACACCCACTGGCAGAGAAAAATACATGGCTTGAAGAATTTTGTAAAAAATAAATATATTTATTAAAATACAATGTGACAAGGACAGGGGAGAGGAGCGTAGGAGGAGCAATGAGGACTGTAGGGAAATCCTGAATTTTGATTTTAAGGTAAAACTTTGTCTTGTAAATGCATTTGCAGCCACTTGTTTCTGCAATTACTATATAAAATCAGATTACTATTTATGTACTGAATAAATATTTGTTTTTTGGGTCTATATATATTATAATATATATTATAATATATATAGACCCAATATATATATATTATTATTATATTACACTAATGCACAGGGTAACATGCATTGCATGAAGGTAGCACATTTAAAATAAATAGTGCATCCATTGG
The DNA here is from genome assembly GCF_032062135.1 of Pyxicephalus adspersus. Lineage (NCBI taxonomy): Eukaryota > Metazoa > Chordata > Amphibia > Anura > Pyxicephalidae > Pyxicephalus > Pyxicephalus adspersus. The sequence goes on along the minus strand of NC_092867.1, from coordinate 2,331,559 downwards.
GCCCTGCAATGCATCAACATATGCTGCAATAAGATGGCCAGTAACCCAGGCATTACATAGGAGGGTGAATGGGCTCTTTAATGTCTGAAAGTAACGTTCCTTTAATTTTTACCCTCTGCAAAAACTCATCCCCTTTCATTTGTCAGAATATCTTCCTTGCAGCTGTTATTTCCCTGTTAACTTGCTGGCAATCTGGATCTCTCTAACAAGAAACTTTTGTGTAGAAGGCAGAAGTGGTAGCAAGGGACCTTCCTATTTTCTGAGTCACGTACTTCCAGTTGAGAGATTAAAGAACATGTTACGCGCGTGTTGCGTTTCGGCCCGCTGAGCCCGCGTCCATCTGTTTAGCCCTTACACTGCTGATTTGTAACTTGCAGTAGACGGTCTCTCCTCCTAACATTTCATAAAGCACCTCTATGCATTATTGAAGGACTTTGGGGAAATAAGACAAAGGAAGAAGATTCTCCTCAACACTTGGTTTTATTTTTTGCGATTTTCTTTTGCTATCGCCGTCAAGTCGGGAGGCAGCGAGCCCTGCGGCCACAGCCCCTGTTCTGCAGCGATACCCAGAGGCGGCCTGGATGCTCAACCAGCCTAGCAATGGCAATTAGTCAGCTAGTGTAAGCGTGTGCGGCAAATCGCTTGCTTGGCTTCTATTTCCCCGAGTGGCTCCTCTGGGGAACAGGTGCACTTTGCCAGGAGCCGGGTGCCAGCTGTGTTTGAACCTAAATTCTGTCTGCTAATTAAAATGGTCAAGATTTAAACCTGCATTCCGCAAACCAAACCCAGCAGGCAAGCTGCCGGCTCCTGGTTTCCAGCCATTGGCTGCCAATATTACACCTCCACCTCAGCTGCCAACTTCATTCATTTAACCTTTTAATGTAAACGTAAAGTCAAACTGGATGAGGTATAGTTAGCTCTGTGAAATTTATATCCTAACAATCACATCCATTTTCCATTGTGGTGCTGCTAATCTTTCCAGGCCCTTTACAGCCTTTTCCAGTTTTAATGGATTGGCTGAATGCCATTGCCCTAAGCTTGCTTTCTGAAACAGTTGACTTTGTTTGCACAATGAGAGTTAACGGGGCTGCTTTTAGTGCCCAACCAGGTTCCATTAGGATATAGACACCCCCATTAAAAAAATCAATGCATGGGTATTGTTTTAATTAAAGCTTCATATTATTCTTTTTAAATTTTAAAATTTAATTTTATAGTTTATAGTTTAAACATAATTTTCCATTAGCTAAGCAATAGGCAGAGATTGCTTGGTGTTTTATTGTGTCCTTGGAGGCGGACCACATCCAAAGGAGCCGCTATGATTGGATCGTGTTTTTATGGTCTCCTTGGGAGGTGACCACATCTGAAGGTGCAGCTCTGACTGATTTATATTTTTTTTTATGTTTTGGGTACAGGGCACATCTGCGGGCATGGCTTTATTTGAATTCTTTTTTTATTGTGTCCTTGGGGGCTGACCACCTCCGAAGGAATGTCACTGATTGGCTTTTGTATCTATCATATCCTTGGAGGCGGATCACATCCAAAGCCACAGCGCTGATTGGTTTGTGTTTTTATGTCTGTCTGCCTTTGTCTTTCTGTGCAGGCCACGGGAGTCAGCAGTAAGCAGATTCTGGTCGCCGTCTTACCAGGCTTACCCACATCAGCAGAGCTGTTCATTCTGCCTCACCAGGACAGTCCAGGGGAATTCAAGAAGAAGACGGAAGATCTGACACAGGTAAACAGAAATAAATTATTAAAACAAAATGTAACATAAGTTATTTTTATTATTAAACAGGATTTATATAGCCCCAACATAGTATGAAGTGCTGAATATGTTGGCGCTATATAAATCCTGTTTATTTATAATATTATGGAATGCAAAATAGTTATATTTTGTATTTCATATGAATGAATAGAATCCCTTTGGTCATCTTTGTAACCTGTTGGCCTTCAAGCAAGCTTCCATCCTTGGATGAATACCCTGGAAACTCCTCAGGTTGTTAAGAAGGATGTCCCGATTCCTTACCAGGGTACCGAGGGTACCTGGCTGATTTATTTGGGGAATTCTTTCCCTTTGTCGAGATGCATAATTGGGGAGTCTCTTCATCCTGTCAAGGGGATGAGTGCATTGATGTATTTTCTCTATGCACCACCATCTTCTACTACAGTGTTTCCCAACCATTCTTGAGTCACAACAAATATTTGACATTAGAAAAACCCCACTGCACACCACCGAACAAAAATGTCACATGCATAGGGGAATAAACTCCCTGCTGCCATTGTTCTTCCTTTCACTATACGTTGTTGGCATAGACGAACAAAGAAAAATTATTTGCAGTAAATAAATAAAATATTCAGTCCAGTTAGGTAAAATTAGATAATTTCCCAAGGTACACCTGATAATCCTTCTGCTCACTAATGTCCCATGGTGCAGTGGTTGGGAATCATTGTTCTACTATACAAATGTTGGGTACTGGTGTTTAAAGAACAAGTCCACCCAAAGGCGGGCCAACTTGGATCTCTAGATGTCCCCACCCACCCCAATGTGTTCTGGTTCCTCCTGTTACATTCTACATAATATAGAATAAATAAAACATGTAGCAATAAGTATTGCCCAAGGACTCCCATTAAAAACTTACCATGCCTTCTTCTGCACTGCGTCTCTTTTTGGAAGTTGGTATGTTCAGAGTACAGGCAGGGCTTTGCTTCCCAATGCCCTGTCATGTAATGACTGGTGGGGAAATTCTCAATCTGCAGGGGTAAAAGGAGCCATATATCTACAGAATAAATTAATCAGAAGCAAGGAGATTCTTGCACTACAGGTCCTCAGGTACAGCATTCTCTCAGCGAAGAGAATAATAACAATATCAACAAATCCCACTCCAAATCTTTTTAGATCATTAGCCAGAGGCAGCAGTGCAGGTAATAGGTCAGATCACAATGCTGGCAAACGGCAATTAGACTACAAAACAGATATATTCCGGCTCAGGAAATGCATTGCTATTAATTCAGGACAAAATGTACTCAAAATGCTCTTAGCCACAATTAAAATTTCTAGATGTTCCCTACAAGATTGAAAACTCTTTCTTTATGAGTTTAGGCCCACTTTAAATGAATGGTATATATATACTTATATATATATATATATATGTGTGGTACTCCTACAGATCACATTTTATGATGTCTATCTTGTAGAAATTTAAAGACTTCTCTGACAAGAATATATTTGTTTTGCTATATTTTTTATAGTGTTGGTTTCACTGGATGTTTTTAAATCATAATATATTGCATTGCTTTTTGGAGATACTAAAAGTCATGATTAAGTATACGCTTTGATGTTTTATGAGATAACTTACCGTAATGTGTGTTTATCCAGAGCTCCAGGCATTTTACCTTTTTTTTTGAATTACCACTTTAACACCTTCTATCTGCCTGTTTATTGAATTGGCAGTCCTAATACTCACTCAGCGCTTTCAGCTTTTATTTCTATAGTTCTGCAGGCAGGGCTTGGAGCACTTCATAGAGAAGTAATGAGTACTGAGATTCTACATGAAGCAGGTCAATGGAGATCATCCAGTTCTAACAAAACAACAAAAGATTTTGTCAGCCTGAGCTTGCTTACTAGCTGTCAGCATCCTCACCTTGATGGGATTTCCAGAACACGGGCTGCTGCTGCTGGTTTTGAATTAAAGCCTGAGAAATAACTGATAAAACCTTTTACTTGCCAAGAGTGATAAAAATACTGACTTTCAGAGAGGGACTGGAGTAGGGTTGTTTCTCTTTCTCTGATATGTGCAGTTATAGAACTTATTGCAACTATAGATGAAAAGCCCTATATACTGTGTAGAAATTTGAAGGGTCCCCACCTGACCATTCTGGTATTACTAAGAATGCAGCCTGCAGACTAATATCACTCCCGCAATGCAGCTTATTAACAAGAAATATCCACATCACTGACATTTTATTTTCTATAAACTAATCGTATCATGAATGCTTAGTGTTCAGGTTTAGTCCTATGTCAAATTGGCCCAAAACATCCGTCATGTGACTCGAAGGGGCCAGATTGGTTGTGTTCAATATTCAGGTTTAGCACTGACAGGTACATTGTGTCTGTCATCATTCACCAGCAAAGCCAAGTGACAGAAAAGGAATATGATATCCATGCACATAAGTTAAAACTTTCAATGACAGGTATAGTATACAGCTCATCCAGTCTGGTCATTGGTCAATATTGGGCTGTCAATTAACAACAAATTAAGTTGTACACGAAACCTGCCATTGGCTAAGGTTTACTGTCTAAATGCATTATAATGGGTTCAAATCTGGCTACCCAAACCCAAACATTGGAGTAAATTTAATGTTAGGCGAGTTTGGCAAACTCTAATCACGGACAATGCAGCCTATCGTAGAATGACAACAGCATTCACAATAAAGGTCATGTATTTACAAGATTCTAGAGAAATTACTGCAGCCTATTTTCGGAACTGAGATTGATGACTTGATTTACAGGGCAGCCTATCCAATCACAGGAGACCAGTGACATCACTGAGAATGCAGCCTATCCAATTATTAGAGACCAGTGACATCACTGATAATGCAGCCTATCCAATCACTAGAGACCAGTTACATCACTGATGAGAATGCAGCCTATCCATTCAGTAGATATCAGTGACATTGGCGACAATGTAACCTATCCTCTATGCAACTAATGTAATCTATTCCTTGGAAACTAGAGACATCAACAACAAATTCACTAAAGAGTCTACAATCTAGGGAAGTGTTTATCAATCTTTTTAACATGGGAACCCCTTCTATAATTATTATATCCACAGTTAACACCTTTTACATTGCTGGACAAAAAGATCATTGGTGTCGGTGGCAACTGACCTAAGAATCACAAACTGCTCATTGCTCAAGGAACCGCTAGCAACCTCTGGAGGAACCCTGGTTGGGAAACACTGGTCTAGGGACATCCAATCAAATACATCTATTTTATTGCAGACAACACAGACAACACAGACAACATATCTATTTACTCTATACCAATTACTGAGCTATGGGTCAGTATATCCATTCACTGGTGAATCTTTCACTTTTTATGAATATAGTCCTGACCATAGGCAGCTACTTCACCCCTCTACTAATATCATGTTTTGTTACGGAATGCAAAGAACATATTGCAACAAATTATTCAAAAGATCTTCATGGATTTGCATTCATCCTTCAAAATCTTTATCACTGTTTTCTAGTAGTTTGATTGGCTGTGTCTTTATCAATGCCGATTTACCTGACAAAGTTATCTCAGTTTGTGGGTGTGTGTGGTCCATCTTAAACCACAGAAGCAATATCAGGTATTCTCCTAGCCCTTTCTAAATTGGTTGGGAATGCAATGCACAAATTCACACATTTATGACTGAAGCAGATCCCCTCTGGCTCTTGCGAGAATATTGCATTCCAGAAAAATCTTTTCTTGTAATCCCCAAGCCTCAGTGGTCATAAAGAGAGGGAGCACGGAGGAGGAAGCAGCTCAGAGCTCTCTTGGAGACATGAAGAAAGCATGAAAAAACCTACAGCTGCATCTGGCCGTCAGGTTAAATCAATCATACTTCATTGGCTTCATAACCCAGTTCACTGAGGGAAACAATAACATTTTGGCATCTGTGAGTCTGCTTTTACAGGTATATTACCTCAGTGAGATCCAAAAAATGGTAAAGCACAGCTCCAAAGTTAAAAAAAAAGAATTCTACACTGGTTAAAAGAAAGTTTTTGTTGGTATACTTACCTTTGGTCCCCAACAGAAGGTCGCCTACCCTACCAAATGGCTCTATTCTTCCAAGGTAAATGATGATCAGCATGGTTCAACGCAGTTCTTGTGAGCCCAAGCCATCATGAACCAACTCTACATTATGTTAGCCTGTGCTCACAGTACTACTTGACCCAAATGACACTCACTGGACAATACAGAATTTTGTTTAATGCAGAAGAGAATGTAGAAGCCATGACATCATTGGAGCTGGACGAGCCTTACTAAATTTAATTTAAGGTTTGGATCTTCATAAAGCACCTATTTGCTAACCTCACCCCATCCTTGGGTAAATGACACTTTCTGTGTCCTCCATCTTCATCTTTGCCCAGTCTGTCATGGACATACTCCTTGGTGATGTGTCACCTTCCTGAACTCGCAGTGAAATTCTGCAATAATTTTTCCAGAAGATTAGAAGAGCATCATTCGCTGCAGCAGAGGAGTCCATTCACCAATGCTACAGGAGAGGAACCTCAGCCAAAAGACCATTGTTATTTATACGCAGTATTCATATATAGCATGAATGTATTATGCAGCACTGTACAAAGTCCATAGTCATGCAATTAGCTGTTCTAAAAGGAGCTCACAATCTAATGTCTCTACCATGGTCATATGTCATTACCACAGTCTAAGGTTCATTTTGCGGGGAAGCCAATTAACCTAACTGCATGTTTTTGTGATGTGGGATGAACCTGGAGTACACGGAGGAAACACAGACCCATGCAAACTCCAGATAGTGTCCTGGCCAAGGTTCAAACCTGGGATCTAATGCTTCAAAAGCCAAAGTGCTAACCTCTGAGCTACTGTGCTGCCCTGTGACCATTGCAATGAAGATATGTATTTTTTATTAGTCATGTGGCAATAGGATAAGATTAAGGGAAGGGAGCTTATTATGCCGTTGGGCTTTGAAAGAAAATATAATACTGTATCATGTTGATCTAGAGGGTAGATTTTTTCCCATTTTTTTTTCCCATTTTCTCTTTGGTTTCAAAACTAGAATATGTATGTTGATCTTTCCTTCATTCCCTGTTGCATCTCAGTGCCTCTGACCTTCTGCACTTTCTTCTGTTCATGTTCACATGTAAACTAGAAATGATTGTGTGGCATTTCTCGGAGTCTTAAATTTACAAAAAAAGTATTTTTACATAGTTATCATCAGTCTTATTCCTTTTTCCACTTGGCTGCTAGTGGCTACCTTTTCTTTTACAGGCATATCACACTTTAAGTACAATTTTAGATTCCTACCCTGAATCAACTAATCATTAAAGGATTAACAACCTGGCGGCCAGGGAAACCTGCTCCCCATCAACAACACCTAACGTTGGGACGTTTGAGATAATATAATACCAGCAATCAGGGTGCAACCACAGCACCACCCTTACAATCGAACCAATTAACAAACAACAAAAGAATTTCTGGTCATATGGGAACAAAAATACACTTAAATTCTTGTGCAGAATACACGCTATCCTGTCTCACCTTCCTCTGATGAAGCCCAACTAGGCGAAATGCGCCAGAACTAGAGACGATAACTCTAAAGAATGGTGACTTTAACGCTAATTTGTGTACCACATACTTTTAAATGTTTAACATGTTTTGCTAATATATTTTTCCATATTTTTACATTATATATCACTATATGAACCAACCTCTAGGACAACATACTGATTTGTATAGCTACTGATTAAACACATGTGTCATACCCCTGACTTGGTGAATCAATGCCAACAATCCCCTCTCTACAATTCTGAGCCTCTTTGGTCTGACACCTTTCTATTTGTATACAAAACCAAAGGGTGTCACATTAGGATCAGGTTTGTGTCTACTCTTAAACTTTTTAACATTTTATAGCTAATATATAAATCTATGAGCAAGTTGAGAAATACAAAGGAGGAGAAGTTCATGTAATCTGAATGATGGCACCAAAACTTTTCTTTTGGACCAGTTGGAAATTTTACTTTACCATATCCAGAGGCTTAAGAGGGAAGTGCATAATAAAAGTATTGGAGAGAAAGGTTTTCAATGAAAGAAGTCTTCTTTTGTCCCGTTATCAGTTAGCAACGTGAAGGACACAAAAAACTTGGATCATTTCTCTGCGTCTTGCCATAATTCCTTCTAAAATTGGACGCATTCCACCTCGGCAATAAAACATCATCTAATTTGTTATGCTGCTTTTAATATCATCGACCTAGATCCCGCTTAATCAGAAAATCCAAAGGCTCCAGTGAATCAGGTGCAGGAGCTCGGATTAGGGGTCTCCGCGGGGCCGTTCTGGAGAAAATCGCCTGCGGTTTTTTAAATGCTGAGCTGGCGCACAGAAATTTTCAACTATGCCGCAACCGCTGACCTAAATCAAACTTAAGTGTCTATCACTAATCGCAGGATTATTAATCTTTCCTGCTAATTAGCTGTTACTATTCATTTCTTGTCCTTGGTGAAAAATGGCTCGTGAAAAATGAGCCCTATTACAGGATTATTCCAGCCCTTGACAACACATTTAATTCAGAAGATGAAGAAGAGTTAGTGGAGATTGCTAAGGAACCAAAAATAGTCCATAGCACTAATTATTTTCATTGAGCCGAGATGACAGGAGATCAAAAGTTTAAATGTTGGCTGAAACTTGTCTATTTCTAAAATGTTTCACACGCCAAAACTTTTCTCTTTATATCTGTTGTGGTGACAGCTGTAAAATTGTTGGATTTCCCATCACTTTCTGTCTCAGTGGCCATAGCTGCCAGGACAAGTAAATTATTTAATAAAAGCAAAAAGTTATTCCTTCATCAATAGAAAAATATTTTTTTAGATACACTCTAAACAGTAATTTAAAGTACAACCAAAGGCATTTTAATCACAGACTCAACATGTTATTATCAAGATGGTATGTGATGCACAAGTTCCATAAATTAAAACAATCACCTTCCCTAAAAAAATTCAAATTCAACTTTTTTTCTCATATGTTCTAATTTCCAGACACTGCCGCTCCTAGTGGGAGGGGTTTAGTAACAGAGGCTGTGCTACCAATCCAGAAAGAAGTGGGTAGAGATGGGTGTGGCCAGGCACTGATTGGCAACTATAGGAGCAAGGAGGCGTGTCTGACCAGACATTGCAGAAAGAATAAACATACTCTGAAAATGAATGTAATTGTATGAAAATGCCGTTTTTTAGTACAATGTCCATGTCTATTTTTATTTCTATAATTCAGCTGTTCTTTAAAAGGATTTATATTTATTGCCCTCCTAACAAGAACTGTACTGGAGGCTGGAGCATTGCACCTTAATTAGATGGTCACTTTAATTTATATTAGGTAACAGGAAATGCCATGGTAGGGAAGGGGGGTGATTTCTGGAAGGGAACTTGCAAACCTTGCCAAGAGAATATCAATTCACTATAGTGCAACATGGAAAAGGATGAAGCAGACTGCAAATGTCAACGTCAAGCATTATGGATGAAATATCCAGCTTTGCTTGACAAAATTATGTTGATGGCATCTTCTGGGATTCGTCACATATTGGACCGCCTAGACACTTGTACATCGTGATCTCTGCTGAAAGGTTAGGAATGGCATTTTGATTGGCTGAGTTGCTTTTTTTACAATTTCCTCCATGATGAAGTGTCGGGATGTATGATGGTTACTAACCCTAGAGCGGCATGTTCTCCAGGAAATACTGAAAGTTCATTGCTTTAATTATTTTTGGTATTCATCCCTAAAGAGATTATTGATAAAAAAAATTAAATTAATTTTAAATTGATCATGAAATAAATATTGCCATTCCCGTTTGTAAAAGAGGGGAAGTATCTTTCTCTATATCTATAATGTGTAGTTTTGCTGCTAGTAGCTACAAATCAAATAAAAACCACAATTGAAAAGAAAAATAAATGTTTTCCTTCCCTTAAAAGCTTGGTGATAGTGTAGGAATTTGTTTTCGAAGATTAAATTTGCTCCTTTTCATCCTTAGAATAATACATACGTAAGAATAGGCGAGGAGCAGATCATTTCTGCATGCCGTTTCCCATGCTCCCTCTGGATTTGTCCCAGCAGATGGATGGATTTGTCACCTACAAGACAAATAAAAAATCATGCTTGAGGGTTTGCATAATCACGCTGAACATTTTATATCATTTTCCAAATGCCGTACTCCACAGATGTCATTGAAGGAAAAGTTTTTTTATTTACAGCTGCATACAAAACTCTGCATTTACTGTCTTTGAGTCATCTACTGGATTATTTTATTTGTGGTGGGGAAAGCTATTTGTAATCTTTCTCATTTTCACCCTTTGTCATACATGGAAAGACGTACAAATAGTGTATGAAAAGCCAAAACACAACACAACTCCCATGCAATAGAACTCCTCCTCTAAGATACAGAACAGTTTTTTTTTCCATTGGAAGATTTGCAACCTAGGGAATTTTAGTAGGTGCCCAAAAAGCAAACGATCTGGCCAAGTAGTTTAAACTAATGGGAAGGGGAGGGTGGAGGTAGCACTTTGGAGTTTAGGATCTCAAACTTGTTGGATTTTTCATCAGTTTCTTTGTACTAGAGACAATGGTCACCGGGACCAATAATGAGGGGTATATTTCCCAATAAACAGGTTCTAGTGTTTGGCTTTGAATGCATTTTAGGTACAACATGAAGTAGAGGTAGTCCCCGAGTTAAGGACATCCGATATTTGGACGACTCCTAGATACGAACAGGGCTTCCCTGCTTGCCCTATGCAGGATGGAGGCATGATGGGGCAGAGGGGGTTGTTCACATGACTTTTGGTTGTAACTCTTTAATGACCAAGACAAACTCTGCAGTTGTTTCATGTTACATATCAACGCACAGCTTGCTCCAGAGGTTAATGAATGGCTCCATGAAGTTTTTCTTTTGCTTTGTTTGTGATTAACTCACAGGCCCTGATTTATTAAAGCTCTCCAAGGCTGGAGAGAATACACTTTCATCACTGAAGCTGGGTGATCCAGCAAACCTGGAATGGATCTAGTCCAGAATGATAAACATTTGCTTACAAAAACCAAATGAAGTCCATTCCAGGTTTGTGGATCACCCAGCTTCACTGATGAAAGTGTATTCTCTCCAGCCATGGAGAGCTTTAATACTTCAGGGCCACAGTGAGGATTTTATACAATAACTAACACCGCGCTGCCTAATAATATGTTGAGTCAAACATCTGTGCTAATTGCATTTAATAAAATAATGTACATGACCCGAATTACATACAAATTCAACTTAAGAACAAACCTACAATCCCTATCTCGTATGTAACCTGGGGACTACCGGAACACATGGGGTTTAAATAATATATAGCCTGCAAAAACAGTTCAAGCTCAACATGTTTCCCCTCTATAGGCTTCTTCAGGGTAAATTGTAACAGATATTTACCATGCAGCAGGGCAAGCAAAGTTCTTTGACCCCTGTTGCTAACAACAAGAACATTAAGGAATCCCTATATTTGTTACAATGCTTGATCCATGGTGATTCCCCACATAAACCTGAGACACATCTTTTTTCTAATGTAAACCAGAATTGTCAAGCGCGTTCATTTGCATAACCACACAGCAGTACCAAAATACTTAGTGGATTTCCCTACATTTGGACACTGGTGGTGATCCTGAACTTTGGTCCATCCTGTGGTACAGCCTATATGAGTGATTGCATGGTGAATCTCAGTTACAAACTCCCCTACAGAAGCCTATAGAGGTGAAATGCGTCAGCCGATGGGATTCCTAACTGCCTTACTTATGGATTTATGGAAAGGACCAATATTGCATGTATGATTCTTATGTTATGTAGCACTGGATATTTCACTATGTTGTTGATGAATAACAAGTAAAATATTGGTATTTTGATCTTTCCATTTTTTTTGATCTTCCCATCTTTCCATTTGATACCCATCTATGCGATTTCTCTCTACATTAAACGTTCTATTGAATTTTTTTAAGCAAAATGTACAGCCTGATAAATCTAAATTAATGTTTTATTAACAAGGAAAGCCAGTCTGAAATTATTGTTTTGTTTTTCAGATTGCCGAAGTGTTCATTAACAAACTCAATCAAGACATGGTCCATTTTGAGCTGAAACCCGGAGTACGAATCATGGTCCATGTAGCTCATTTAACAGCAGGTAATTGCTACATTTTAGGATTTTGGTGACCGTCTGTATTGTGTGTAATGGTACCTTATGTTCCAGAACAGCACCTTAGATGACCGGGACTCATCAGCAATGGTAGTGGAGGTCACTTAACCGAAAATGTTCTCCCCTATTAGAGATACAGTACAGTATGACAGAGACACATAGATTGTATGGTAGAAAGAGAGAACTTGGGGTTTATTTTATGGTGACCTAATTTTTATTGGATATAAGAAATACATAAATTGATCTTATATAAATCTAAATATGTTTATATTTTACTTTGGAGCCCTGAGTTGTATTGCAAGTTAGATAACCATGAGTTGTATTCTATGTTTGAGAGACTTGAGTTAGGCTTAATTTTACATTTACAATTTGATGGAGACATAATATGATAAAGACATGACTTCCACTGTATTTGATAGGGACAAAGCTTATTGTGTTTAATATAGAGATATAACTTCTATTGTATATGATAGAGATGGCTTATTTTGTTTATTATAGAGACATGAGTTGTATGTGTGATAAAGAATAGAGTATAGATTTGAGAAACATAGATGTACTGTTTGTTAGCAGGACATGAGTTTAATTTATGTTAGAAAGACACGCGTTGGCTTTAAGTTAGACAGTAGACTAAGTTCATTGGGAAAATAGATATTTGTGCCTCTTGTATATGAATCTTTTTTGTCTGTATTGCCCCAGGGTATTATGTATTGGAGAGGACACAGTGGCCAAGGATCAACCTGTTATCAAAAATAAAGGACCTCTGTTAAGGTTTAGGTATTTCTTTTTTCTATTATGTCCTAAAGTAGAAATAAAGATAAAAAAGCAGGATCAGGCAAGTTATAGCAAAAAGGGAAATGCCATGTCCTTTCTGCAGTAACTGTTGGTACTTGCTTGATCATTGCCCAGTTTACAAACTTGCCTGGGCTTCCCCGGTCCTTGCTGGGAATGAACTCCCAGGCACCTGTGTGGGAATTATGTCAGCCTGGCATTGTATTATCATGCAAGATCAAAACAGACATTTTACATTTCCAGGACATAAAAAAATCACATGGTTAAGTCTCAAAACTCAATTCAAAACTCTCCATTGGTGCCCCCCACCATAGGTGTTATATTTTGTTTCCTACAAACAAGGGGCCTCATTTATTAAAGCTTTCCAAGGCTGGAGAAGATACACTTTCACCGGTGAAGCTGGGTGATCGAGAAAAGATGGAATAGATCTGATCCAGGATTGAAAAGATTTGCTAGCAAATAGCAAATGACTATTAGGAAATCTTTTTCAGGTTTACTGGATCACCAAGCTTCACTTATGAAAGTGTATCCCCACCAGTCTTGGAGAGCTTTAATAAATCAGGCCCGTTGTGTTTCTTCATGGGCGGACTTGGATAATGCAGAGAGTATGATGATTATGGGGTGCCATGCTTAGAGGTTGGGTCATGATGCCTTGTCTTTACAAAATCCTAGTTTAGGTGAAACTGGTAGTAAATATTTAAACCAGGGCTGCAGACAAAAAAAAAAGGAATATTAAAAAAAAGATATTATCCTGGAGTTGTGCGTGTCTTCTTTCATGCTAAGAACTGAAGAAAATGAAATTGTTAGGCAATACAGCAAGACAGTTTGTCAATGCATTCAATTCAAGCTCAGAAATCCACAGTGATCGTTTCTGTTTCATACAAAAAACAACCAATTACTCGTACATAGCAGAAAAGAACCCCTTTAAATCTCAAATCTCTATGTTCTAATTGCTTATAAATAAGCTGGAACTTCAGATCATACTTAGGAATTCAGTGGAGGTAACAGATGTGGTGGAGACTACGAGAAAGTGGAAATATTCCCAGGGACGTGTCGGTGGAAGAAAGGCAGCATTCAGACAAGAAGGTCCACCGTGTGTAACTTACATCTTGCTAGCATGGTTATTAATAAGATCCTGGGGAATGTCAATTCATGTTCTTGCATCCCATTAGCAGCAAAGCAGCTGTTCCTGGTGCCGTGGCTCTACACTGATTCCATACCAGAGCTGACTCTCTGTTATCTTCTGAAGGACGCATATTCATTTACAGGCATCTACAGAGCTTTTAATGAGTGTTGCACAAGTAAAGGGTCAGTTCACTCAAAACTCATCTACTCAAAACTATTAATTCACCAAAAATTACTGGAAAAATAAACCACTTGGGATATTTTTCACATTTGTGGATTTTTTTATTGGTGAGATCTCCCAGATCCCAACACCTCCTAGTAGGGATGATGCCCTTTACTTCCAGTCTTTACTTGGTTGAATGACACTGGGCATAAACATTGGGCAAACATCAGTGCTGTGATTTTTGGGGGGGATTTTAGTATTGCATGAAGAATGTAAAAAAAGAAGCTGGAGCACACATTGTGAGTGAGTAAAACACTACAACAGGTAGATCCCATTGTTGACTTTTATTGGATCTGTTTTAGAAAGTAAAGAAAATCACTTTAAGGTCAACTGACACCTTAAAAATAAAAATATATATTAATAATACACTTACAGATGTCATCGATCCCTCTGCAAACTGAGTCCAGTAGGTCTCACGTAGTTCCAGCTTCCTTCTTCTTTCTGGAGCAGACCTGGACAACAGCCACCTTCTTCCTTCTTCTTACTCCTTCTTCCTACGTCACCCAATCTTGCGTCTTCCTGACAAATGTAAAATAAAAAAAGTTCCAATCTGACCCCACATGACTGGGTTAACAACTTTTTCTATGCGTACATTCCGGGAATAAGCCTTCTGCATACGACTAAGATCAGGCATGCCCAGAAGAAGCAGACCGCAGCCTCCTAGGATATGTGACATATGTACCCAAAGAGGCTAAAGGTTTCCCAAGAAGACAGATAGGGGGAGGGATCTTTTTTAATTATATAAAAGAGAAGCCACCCTTTTATAAAATGTAAGGTAAAGTGTGGTGATTGTTCCACTTTAATTAAGACAAAATGCAAAATGGTAAGAGGTGCAAGTGCATTTGGTGTCCTCACTTTAAATTTGCCCAGGGGCCCATTTTGTCTAAAGCTGAGCTTATGGAGGGAAGTATTAGCTTAGATCAACAAAAGCAGCAGGGACATAGCTTAAAAAATATCAAATGGACCATTACAGAGAAATCTCAGAATTATTTTGCTGACGCAATAGTTATTTTTTGGAACAGACATCCAGCAGTGGTAGTAAGTCAGTCAACCAGGAGTGAATTTAAATTTGCTTGGGTTGACTTAATGAACCAAAGGGTCTGCTTCAGCTGTCATTCTTCTATGTCTTTATGAGATGGCTGTCTTCGTACATAGGAAAGTAAGGGGCTCTGTATAAATAAAGGAAGAAGCGAAAACATCAATATCTAATAGAAGAAGACCCGTATCTATGCTTTGGTGCACCAATAGATGTCATATCCCGTCAGACAATAATGTGAAGCATGAGACATGAAGAAATGAAAATACAATATAATCTTTTCAAATAAATGGAATTTTTAATAACCAGCCAATTAGAAAAATGGGCCAACAAACAGTGCTCAAAGTATAATTACATTAAATATCCATAACGGTCCTCTCATTAAAGAAATTTGTGCATTTAATGTTGACTATTAATCAATTCTTGTAACCGAGATTAAGGACTATGTTTTGTTTTTGTCTTGTTTAATGAACTGATGTTTCATACTTAGCTCTTTAATTTTTAATGGATTCGATTTACCTTTACTAATGTTGAAATATAGGTAATTTAAAGTCTATACTATAAGTATTAGGACTATGCAATCAGAAGGTCAAATTTACAAATTTACATACATATATTTGTGAAATGGGGACAGATCCATATTAGCTGCATGCAATAATTTTGGAATGTTTATTGTGAATGGAAATCTATTCCTAATGATGTAGGATGCTCCTGGGTGGGGCTTGGCTCTTAGTGCTCTTCGAATTGCAGTGGTTGTATATGGAATAATATCAATGAGTAAATCAAAGCCTAAGAAAATTATGAAAATTCAGCTGTTGAGATGATGTGTATTAAAAGTTATGGTAGTATTAGACACTGTCCTTTTATATTAAATAAGCTTTTGTGATGAAAATTCACTAAACATGGCTTTCTTGTGATAGATTAGCAAGGAAAGGTTCTTGTGTGGGACAGAACCTGAAACCGAAGCCCTGATGAACCCTGTTAGGTGAAGAGATAGATCAGTGTTTCCCAACCATGGGGAACCCCTTGAAATTACCTTCTGGGAAGAATTCCTCTTACATCGATGGCCGTGGAAAGAAAGCCTCCTGTCAAAGTAGTTTTGAATTCATCCGGTGCCAACTATGTCAACAAAAATGGGACCAGCAGATAAGGAAGGTCAACTACCATCTGACCTGCTCAACAATCCTGGAGTCCTACTCCTACTTTTTGATTTAATCAGCACAGCAGAACTCTTCCTCTCAGATTTGACCCATAAGTCATCTCAATACAGTAATGAGGATTCCTTAATGTGATGCGCAACAGGCTATGGCTCCACACTTGGGATTTGTATTTAGAATGGGGTCCCACCTATGAGATATCTGCCCTGAGCTTCCCTAAAATATCTCTTTCTTATATATAATATTTGCTATTTGTTTTTACTGTAGTTATTTTAAATTCCTTCTCACTCATAATCTCACTTTATTCTTTGCAGCTCCTTTAGTGGACCTGACGCCAAGTCACAGTGGCTCCGCCATGCTCATGCTGTTGTCCGTAGTTTTCGTGGGGCTGGCCGTCTTTGTCATCTACAAATTCAAAAGGTAATCACAGTCCCGTTCCTCATTTAGTGGTGTAGCCGGCTGGCCAGCCGACCACTGCTCAAAGCAATGACGTCTCTGTTGATGTTTTTAGGAAAATTCCTGGATATAATGTATATGCACAGATGCAGAATGAGAAAGAGCGAGAGATGGTCAGTCCAGGCAGTCAAAATGAAAGCTTGTCACCCATTGTCACTCAGACCCAGCCGGTGGGTCCTCAGCACCTGTTAGAGGGCAAGTTGGAAGCACAGCCCATAGGTAAATAAGTAGCTAGTCCTTGATTGGCTGGGCAGGAACCCAACCTTGCTAGCCGTACCTGTCTGAATGACCGAGCACTCTGTATAACCCTTCTTTTTTTCTGAGATAGTCAGAGGGATTCAATAAACATTTGCAAAATGTAAAAAAAGGCAAAAACTTACTTTTAAGAAACTAATGAGTCTTGTAGATTTCACCATAACCCAGAATACACTAGATCTAAGACATGTTGGATATTGTATTATATTTAACATTTGTTGGAGAAAAATTCCCAAAGGCAAACACAGTCAATACAATCTCATGTGGGCTAGCTATTCCAATGGAAAGTCAACTGTTAGGAAGGACATTAGACAACCTTTACATAAGAGGCTTGGTGGCTTCCAATGGGGAGAATGGGAATGCATGGGGAGGTAAGTATATAAGTTTGTGGACATTTGCCCATCACACCTATGACAATATTTTTTGATATTTCAAAATTCCAAAAACTATAGAAGAACATACAGAGTTTCCACAAGCAATACCAGCCCCTCCTGAGAAGGCTTTTGACAAAATTTTTTAGCATTAGCATTCCTGAGGTTAGGTACTAAAACATGGTTTTCCAAATCATCCCAAATGTTTTCAGATGGGTTAAAGTCAGAGCCAATTGGAATCATCCACACCAAATCATTCAAACCAAATAGCCGTGAGCAGGTAGCTCTGTATTGCCAAAGGAACAGGTTATGTCCCTTCTACAAAAAAGACTGGTTCGAATGAATGTACACTAAGCTGCACATGAGCATCCATCCAACCTTACCAATCAAGGTGGCCAAACACCCAAACCCAAAAGAAGAACTGAAGATGTTTGCACCAGCAATGGAATGAGAAGATGTGAGTTTAGTTTAGATCTGCTTTAATTGAGCTTGCTTATTACAGAGGATCACATTCATGCTGGAGCAGCAAAGGACCTTCCCAAAATGCACAATTGTTTCACACAGTGTTTCTCAACCAGGGATCCTCTAGATGTTGCTAGGGGTTCTTGAGCAATAAGCAGTTTTTGACTTGCAGGTCAGTTTAACTGATTCCAATAATCTTTATGGCTATCTGTAAGGGTGACATTCTTCCCAGTGGCCAGCAATGTCAGAGAAACTCTTCCTTCTAACCTTCAGGCCAATGCATTATAAGCTATGGATGTACAAATTATTGTATGGGTTCCATGAAGATCTGAAAGTTATCTCAAGGGGTTCCTCCATGTGAAAAAGGTTGAGAAACATTGTTGTAATATGTATTCAGATGCTGTAGCATGGACAGTACCCCATACTTGACACATCAAAATTCAATCTCGTATCATGCAGCTATCATACAGCTATATAGTGTAGATGTGATGGTCTGGTGTCCACAAACATTTGGTCATTTGTACAAGACTGGAGAATCTGCCATGTCCATGTGTTTTACTGGCAGGAACTGGATCTCCACCAGTGAATGTTTCAGTGAATGTAATATCACTATAACAGATACTGTCTATAGTTTGGTTGTTTCTCTACAAGGGGAACCCTAGGGTTCCTCTAAAGGCTGCTAGAGGTTCCTTGATCAATGAGCAGTTTGTGCCTCTCACATCAGTTTAATAGACACCAATGATGTTTCTTGATGTTTTTAAAATCTGTAAGGGTGGCCAACAAATTTAAGATGCAATCTTTCTATTGATCACCATGCTAATATAATGAGAGCTGTGGATATAGTAATTATAGAAGGGGGTCCCTTAGGAACACAAAGGTATTTCAATGGTTCCTCCTTGTTAAATTTGTTAAGAAACAGCACATTTAGCAACTGACTGGAGCCACCATTTAACACATTCATAAATTACACCTAATGCCATTTAGCATTGAAAGCTCAGTATAGATCTGACCAAC
The DNA here is from genome assembly GCF_032062135.1 of Pyxicephalus adspersus. Lineage (NCBI taxonomy): Eukaryota > Metazoa > Chordata > Amphibia > Anura > Pyxicephalidae > Pyxicephalus > Pyxicephalus adspersus. Next base: position 2,312,737 of record NC_092867.1, on the reverse strand, counting down.
ATCTACCCCATTATACTCAATGAAATTTACTAAAAATTAAGTTTTTTTAACTCAACTGTGGAACCATTTGCTTTGCTCCCGTTGGAGATTTCATCCAAAGATTGTCCCATTATGCATTATCTTTCCCACACAAAGAAACCTTTGGAGCCCAACTACAACTGCATCAGGCAATTAGAATTTCAGGAACATTACAAACTAGCGCATTGCAGCTAAAAATTGCAAAATGTTATTGAATCCCTGTGATTGTGTAATCTTTATTACATATTCCCTTTGTCACCCTACCTGTCTTCCTAACTAACCCCTGAGACGTGCCAGTAATTGGAGTGCCCCGGTCCTCTACTGCTGGGAGCTTCCGAACATGGAAAAAGGACCTCTAACCAAGACTGATTGTCATAATTCAAACAGTCACTTCTGATCCTGAATTAATGAATGAATCACATTAAACAAAATAAGCCGGCTCAGGAGGAGCCGCTACAGAATCCATGAAAAGAGCTTAATAAAGATTCATTTCAAATTCCCTTTCATTATTAGGAGTTGAAACACCTCGCTATAGAAGCTGCTGCTCCTTCACTTTGTTGTAAAGGGCATAGATATTTTTATATATGATATATTTCTTTATATAATATTAAAATCACACTATGCCCATTGAACAATGTCCAGCGTTGACATGTTGATGTGATACACACAGTGGTCATACTAAATGCCAATTGTTAGTTAAAATACATTGCAGGTGCATAAAAAAAAGAATGCAAGGTTTACAGTTCTTTAGAAAGCAGACACAAAAAAAACTGTCTTCTTCCAACATGCTGCAAAGAAGGTCTCTCTGCAGAGGTTCAGCATATTACCTGGTGTGTCAGATCTCCAATCATGAAAACTAACTGGAGATTTCTAGCTTTGAACCTGCAATAGATGTGGCTCCACAGAGAGACCACACGGAGACAATGAGCCATTCTCTGCAGCATTCAAGCAATGGTTTCTTCAAGGCAGTAGCTGCTTTCTAATGAATAGGTTTTGCACACCCTCTGTTTTATTGCACCTGGAATTTATTTATTTTTTTTTTAACATAATGCAACTGGACTTGCAGTCCACTAAAGTGATCATGATTTGAATATGGGAATTGATGGGATAGGCTATCACAATCCTTTTTGAGCAATCTTCTGAAAAATGCTAGCTGCCTGGTTGTCCATGGATTCAATGCTTTCTGAGTCCCAGCCCTAGCATAAGCTTCTCAAGTCCTGATCCCAATACAGCAGTCATTGAGGAAATGTGCGTACCAGAATGGTTTGACGACGAGCAATTTTATAAGCAGGTCAGCCTTGTATGGCTTCTGTATAAGGTGCAGCATGGGTTGTGTGTGACTATGAAGAACCATTGCTTTATGATATGTGTTCAATAAATGAATTAAACTCGAAACAACTTTGCAGCCAGTGAGGTCAAAACTTCTTGATTGCTTGCACCAAGGATGAAAGTGGCTATTCTAGAGCTCTGACTTGGCAGGTCCCCTTTATCATTCATGGTTATGGGCAGACATTTGACAAAACCAGTGCCAAAAAAAATTCCTATTGAAGAACTATTATTATACACAACTTTCATCACCTGCTCCCTAGATCTTTGCCCTCTTACAGCAAATCTTGCACCTCTTCGAGTGTTGGATGAATTGTCTCCCACCATGTACCATGGTTTCAGCTGCCCATGTCTCATAAGAATTGGGAATGAAGGTGCTGGTTGATTAAACCACAACACATGGCAAAGGATGCAGCTATCCTACAAAAGCCAAGAGCATCAGATGCAAAGATTTTGCCAGAGATTTTGCTTCATCAAAGACCAAAGGTCCTAGAAGCAGATTATGCGATGGATGAAAATTGATCTTTCAATTTCTAAATTCAGATTTCTATTGAAATAATTAACTAAAAGAACTAAAAACTTGGTATGCATTGAAATTTTGGAACCACTAGGTGTCAGTACATACCTTCACTTCCTGGGGCCCTCAAAGTCAACCTTGAATCACCTAAGTAAATACTGACTTCCAACAAGTCTAATAGGAGCTCCGATATTCAAAACATTTTACTTGGTAATGACTGGACTTACTAAAAAGTTACTTTGCATTTTGGGGTAGTGGTTTCCATTTTTCCATCTTTACCATTTGGGAAATCTCCTGGGAAAATAAAATTATTCTTTGGTAGTCATCCTTTGCAGGGTTCTGCATCTTCTACTTGGCACTTGTTTGAGTAAAAGAGTAACTTTAATTTTGGAGAGAGAATACTAAAAGCTTATTGCAATGGAATTTTACTGATGCTCATGCATGTATACTGTTCCTGATTTGTAAAGCCTCATTTTAGTGGAATGTTTCTTAACGAGGGTTCTTCCGGAGTTTCCTAGGGGTTCCTTGAGCAATGAACAATGTGGTCAGATTAGATGACACTGATAATCTTTTTGGCTCTCTGTAAGGGTGACATTCTTTCCATAGGCCAGCAATGTAAGAGGAATTCTTCCCACTGACCACCACACTAATATACTGTGATCTGTGGATATAATAATTATAGAAGGGGTTCCCTGAAGATCTAAGTTATTTAAATGGGTTCCCCTATGTTATAAAGTTTGAGAAAGGCTTCTGTAGTGGCTAGCTATATAACATATGTGCTTAAAGGTTCATTCTCACTTTTGTGATGCGTTGGCATGCATTGGTGTACTACGTTGCAATTTCTAATGGCACCCAAACTTTCTTTACCAGCACACTGGACTGCAACATGTAACACAAAAGCAGAGCATCCAATATATTTCTTTGTGATGTTATGAGATGATCTGACATTCAAAAGAATGGTTTGTGAAATTCAGCGTATGGCATTTTTAAAAACACAGCACACAACCCTATTGGAAACGGGCCCTTACCCATGCAGGGCACAAAAGCATTTTCACCTTATAGATGGTTCCATAAGCTACACATACCTATCTTATCCCTTTATTGATACTCCATTTGACTGCAAAACAAAGGTGGTTACCCCTGTATAAGGTTCAAGTCACCCTACCCCATATAATAGCACTGGGTGTCTAATGGGCCAATCACTAAGCACCATGGGAAGAAGATAGGTACAATGCATGTCAGTTGACTTTTTCGAGATAACAGAACAGCGGGTAATAACAAATAGGAGTATGTGCGTCAGGAAGGTCATCTATTACCAAATTATTTGCCCTGCATGGTCAGTTTGCTTTTAGCCAACAACCATGGTCTATATTCACCAAAAGCGGGTCAGTCTGGGCCCATCTACACACATGCAATCGTCTGCACTCCTGGCCCCTTATACAACATTCCTATTTCTACTTCTGAAAGTTATATTAAATTGTTAATCATAATTATTGTATCCAATTCAAATGTCAGAGTATGCAAATTACAATTTTAGGCTAATTTCCAGTGTGTTGAATGTGGGCTTAGATGACAAAACTGTTTACGGATAACGTAAATGACTCCCAACTTGAAAACAGCATGTGTTTAAAAGTGATTGGAGCAAAGCCATCTATCATTGGCTGTACTATAAATATACAATTATTATTATTTGTATTCTTCTAAAACAAAGCCAATTACCGAGACTCGCTGAATTATTCTAAAGGTATTTTCTTTGTAGCCTTAGTAGGTAAACTATGCAAGTACACACGTGCCTTGGCAGCAATGGACATATGTTATAATAAATTCAGCTCCCAAATCCTCTTTAAGATGAACCCATGGGCACATCGGATGGGGGAAGAGAGGGGGAGGGGCATTGCATGCAATTTTATTACAGTTTCAAAGTCATAATGTACACTGGCTGTATAACTGGAAACCCTTTAAAGTGTTTTCAGCAAGATATTAAAGGATCAGCACCAAGGACAGCAGCTGAAACAGCCAAATGCAAATGCAAGGCTTAGACAGTCTGAATTTTATAGAACTGAGATTAAAGGAAGGTGTAAAAAAAAAAAGTACCTACTGAAGAAAACGCTGCACAAGAAAGAATTAATATGCCTGGGTGCTTTGTACTTCTAAAACCTATTATGTTTTTATTTGGAATAACTAGATACAAGCTAACCAGAGTGGACAGTGCCCGATACCATAGAGATAGTAGAGAAGTTTTCATTTCCATAAGAATTGTTCTTTCAAATTGAAACTAAGAAACAAGCAAGAAGGGACAAAAAGAGCATAGGGGACTGGGGGTGGGGGGTAAAAAGGCTGAGAGCTAGAAAGGGAGAAGGGGATAAAAGGAGAATAAAGAAGATAATGTGCTAGACAGAACATGAAGACTAAAAGAGGAAGATGAAAAGCTAGAAAGAGGAAAAGCGATAGAAAGGGAAGTACGAGGGATAGAAAGAGATAAGGAGGGGGTAGAAAGGAAAAGAGGGGCAAGAAAGTGGGAAGGAGGTACTAGAAAGAGAAGGTGGGGGTTAGAAATAAGGAGTGGGGTAAATAGATTAGAAGGGGTTAGATAAACTAGAACAAAGGAGGAGACCAGAAAGATAATGAAGGACTAAAAGGAGAAATAATGATGGGACTAGAAAGAAAAATATGGGGCTAGGATGTGAGATAGTCTAGAAGAGCAGAAAGGGATAGAAATAGGGCAAGGGCCCATAAAAATTAGAAGAAGCTAGAAATAAAAGAAAGGGCTAGAAAGAGAAGGGGCAACAAAAAACAGAGGGGCTAAAAATGGGAGAGGGGTTTGAAAGGCACTAGAAATGGAAGAAGGGCATACATGGAGAGTCCAGAAAGAGAAGTCAGAAAAGAAAGTTGGACAAGTGATAGAGAAGAAGGGGCTAAAAAGAAGTGGAGGGCTCTGGAAAATAAAAATGGAACTAGAAAAACAGAGATGCCAGAAGGATAGAAAGGACCTAAAAAGAAAGGTGGGTACAAAGTGGGAGAGGTGTTAGAAAAAGAAGGTAGAACTAGAATTAGGTAGAAAGGTTAGAAAGAGAAGGGGCTGAAAAGAGGGAAAGTAAATAAAATGAGGAGGCAGTATGAGGGACAGAGGTTCTAGAACAAGAAGGAAGAGCTGAAAACAGGGAGATAGGGTAAAAAAGATAAGAAGGGCAATACAAGTGGGATGGCTAGAAAAAGAAAAAAAGACAGGGGTAAAAAGAGGGACAAGGGCTAGAAAGCGAGAGAGCCTAAAAAGGAGGGTCTAGGAAAAGGGAGAGTGTAAATAAATGAAAAGAGGGACAAGGGAGAAGAAGAGAAGGAGGGGATAGAAAGTAGGGGCTGGAAGGAGGGAGAAGGGTTAGAAGGAGGTTTTAAAAATAGGGAGACTGTAAATAAATGCTCTAGAAAGAAGGACAAGGGCCTATAAAGAGAAGAAGGGAGAGGGGCTAGAAAAAGAAGAAGGGGATAGAAAGTGGGGGGGAGGGCATAGAAAGAGGAGGGGTCAAAAAGACAGAGAGGGGTTAGAAGGAGAAAGGGGTGGAATAAAGAGGAGGAGGGGCTAGAAATGGAAAACGAGGCATTTGAGAAAAAGAAGCTAGAGGCTACATTTCTGTGTGATGCCATGAACGGTATTACAAAAGGCATTATAAAATGCAGCAAAGCCATAGATGAAATGGACCCTTTCCTATGGAAATCCAATTGGTAGGTTCACTGTGGTGCTAGAAATGGACGTGAAAGAGAAGAAGGACGTAGAAAAGGAAAAAGGTGAGAGGGGGTAGCAAGACGCAAAGTAGAATGAGAGAGGAAGATGAAGATGGGCTGAGAGGGGCGTATTTAGGGATCCATTGATAACACTGATAAAATCATATTTAATAAACTTTGTTTTATATGATAAAGCAAGAAAATCAATGATTTGAAATCCACAAATATTATGGTCATTACAGAAAGTGCTAGTATGAGGGTTTGCCTTACTAGAAATACCCCACAGTGATAATTTGCTGCTTTCATGCTTGCTGATAGACTCGGCATGTGAAGTATGGAACCTGCATCACAGCCAGCAGTGGCTAATACACAGTTCTCCCTTTCTGTCTGTATAATTAATATGGAGCTTCAAAAGTGCAGCAATTATCTCACCTGGGGGCTGTAAGCGGCCATAAACCAGGAGAAGGGAAGAGGAAGGACACTAGAAGTCCTTAGACAATGCAATATATATTATAGCAGCCTGGGATTACAACAAGAAACTACATGAGCTGAAAATACTGCAAGCAAGAATTAAATATCATTAGCTTCATAAAAGCCTCAACTTACTGAATATTTCAACATTTTATTCCATACGATCTGAAGGGCGAGTATTTCACTTTTGCTTTTTCAGTAAGATGCCAAAATTACAGAAGAAGTCTGCCAAGCTCTATTGTATTATAAAATGTAGACATGACAAAAAGTTTTGTAGTATTCGGTAGATTAGGGAAGAGTTAAAACTCATGCCAGTTTATGCAAGGCTGGTTTGTGTCTTTCTGACCCTCACCCTGCTAAACACATACAACAAAATCAAAGGCTTGAAGAGATTTGTGTGGAGAAACTCGACTGGCCTCCAAAAAGCTCTGCCGCAACCATACCAAACCTTTAGAATTTTGAATCTGATTGTCAATCGGACACTCCGAATCTCATTGAAAGCCTTTCCTAGCAACGAAAAGGCTGCTATAATGGAGGAGCTGGAGTGAGTCAACTTACCTTTTTTGCTTGCCTGTGTTTAACTAAACTTGCCCACTCTCACATTCCTCTAGACCAATGTTTTTAACATGGGGTAACCTATTGAATTAATTTTCAGGTCTTCAGGGAAGCCCTTCTATAAATATTATATCCACAGATCACAGTATATTAGTGTAGCGGTCAGTGGGAAGAATTCCTCTTACATTGCTCATATATTGCAAGAATATCACCCTATAGATATCCAAAACGATTATTGGTGTCACTTATACTGAACTGGGAGGCACAAATTACTCAATGCCCAAGGAACCCCTAGTAACCTTTGGAGGAACCCCATGGTTCCATGAAACCCTGGTAGATAAAAACTTATCCAAATCAACCATACTCAGGCAGGGTCCTTAGAACCATGGAGTTTCTTAAGAAGTTGTCTGAGCTGAGGTTGGCAGTCCATTCTGATAGAACCTGGATATGTATGGCTATATTGTGACATGACTGAATCACTTGCATAACCAATATTCTATGTAGCTGCCCATAAGGGTAGCATTCTAACCATCCACACATGTACCATCAGCATAGGGGGGCATTTCCCAATGGTTCCCAATTAAATTATTTTAGTAGGAGTTGACTAAGACCTGAAAATTATTTAAAGGGTCCCTCTGGGGTAAAAAGGTTCAGAAGCTTGTAAAAAAATTAATTCTACCCACTTAGATAATCCAAACAGACTTCTTTGGAGCCATAGTTTGAAACCAAAGTTAGTCTAGAGGTAATTCCATAGTTGTCTATTGGGATGGAATATGGAATATATACATGGCCACGGAACAGATCTTTTATTGGCAGGGTATAGACAAACAGCTTTGTGGACACCATTAGGAATCATGTATGCATCTAGGAAGGGGAAGAGATGAGTTTAGTTTCGGGCAGGACGATAGTTTTTTTAATTGGGATTGGAAAGCTGAGTGGATTTATTAGAAACCAAGCCACAGTTCAGGTTGAATCCCTCAAAATCCCCAAACCTTATGTTATATCTCACAGCAGGAGGTCAATCTGCAGCTTGAATACAAAAATACAAAAGGTTTCAAACTGATTCTGTATTGCATAATTGTAGTCAAATGTTACAAATTTAGGTTGGAGAAGCCCTTCCTCCAAGTACCTTCATAATGAGTGAATCTTACATATTCTATATGTTGCAAACATTTATGTAGGTTGTCTGCCATATATAGGAACAAATTTTGCAGGTTTCATTCTTGCTGAAAACACTGAACCACACATTAAAAGCTGTAGATAAAAAAAATTTGTAAAAGGGACGCAGAGTAGGTACTTGGTACTAGGTAGGAATTTGCCTTGGTATCAATGTCTTGCAGTCCCTGTACAGCAGAGTTTGGACATAGATGGGGATAAGGGGCCCAAGTAGCCAGCTCGTTTTGCTGCAGTATGTTCAAACAAGCAGGATATAACAGAGTAATAGAGAGATGGGTTCATCAGTCTTCTGCTTCTACTTTCGTTGTCCATTCACAGGCTGAGCAAGGGGCAAGACTGGTAAGTCCTACTCAGCTGCTCAGAGAAAGATTCTCATGTCTCCGGTTTTACAAGAGTATGGTGGGAAGAGTATTCCGTAAAAGTAAAAGGAAATATGTTGCCAGGAAAAGCCTCTCCTCTATATTCAGTCCATCCAGTTACCTGGTGTTCATCTTTGGACCAAGACTGGAATGGTCCTCGTATGGAATGGTACTTCTGGTGTCTGAGCATTTGTTCCAATCTCTCCTAAACTGGTAGAATCACTCAAGTCATATTATGAATGGTCGTACAAAGCATACCAGACATCAGCAAAGGAACCAAAATTAGAATGAAACAAACCAACCTCTTACCCTTCTTAAAACCGTCCCTATTGTCTGTGTGTTGTATTGTCAATGTGATCCTTGTGTCTGCTCTCTTTTCTGTTTGATCTGACTGTAAGCTTGATATTTTAAAGAGTTGCATTTCCCAGACTGATATTTTAGTAATAGGTAGAACTGGTTGGGCTGAGCAGCTCCTGACTTCCTAAATGTCTTGGAAACTCCAACAGTAAGATCTCCCTACCATGTCTGACCATCACCAAACTGGAAGTATTCAGTGATCCCATCCACCATTGTGTGTTCCAGTTCTTGTTACATTCTCAATAATATAAAATCAATTAAACTAGTGGGAACCTCTAATAATTGGTACAGTAAGTGTGCAGACCCTGGAATTCAGCTGAAGGATAGTGGGAATACTTTACAAATGGGCACAACAGGTGTACTGACCCAGGAACTCATTATGGGGATGGTGGGTGCAGTAAGTGTGTATACCTGGGAACTTAGCTCAAGGATGGTGGGGACCCTTTGTAATGGGCACAGCAGGTGTAAACAGCCCTGAACTCAATCATGGGAACTGTGTAAATGTACCTTAATGGTACAGTAAGTGTACATACCTGAGAACTTGGCTCAAGGATGGTGGGGACTAATCTTATAGGTCCCACACACCAGGTGTGCGCACCCAGTGCAGGGATGATAGGAACTTTTTCTGATGATAGGAGTCCCTCAGAATGGGCACAGCAGGTTTTAAGACTTGGGAACTGAGCACGGGGATGGTGGAAACCCCTCATAATTGGCACAGCAGGTTTTCACCTTTATTTAGGGCTATTACCTATAGGATAATATAAAACAATAGTCATAGATAAATATGTATTTTATCACACATATAATATGTATTCACCTATGAATATGTTTATACTTTTGGGAAGATGCCGTTTCTCGTGTTTTTTAGCTCTGAAGAAGGGAGATCTTGTAACCCGAAACTTGTTGGCTTCTTCCAGTGAATGAAAGTCAAATGTTAATATGGACTTTATTTGTGGATAAGTATTTCTAATATTTAATCTTTTGCTTTGACTCACCATCTCTATCTACCTTGGTGACCATTGATATATAAACAAAATAAAGGAAAATACTAAATTTTAGGGCTGTCATTAGAGCAGGAAGTGAGGGCAAATTTTCAGGAAAACCTGTTCAGTGATAACTCTTAACAGTAAGTTAGGTGACTCGTCCATGGAAAATTCATTGTCTTTGGGGAAAATTCTTCTAATTTCCTGGTATATCTTCAGAAAAAGAAGGAAAGGGAATTTTACCCAACTGGGCATAGGCAATTCTGATCATGGTTTCAACTCTTGCGTACGCTAAAGCTGGAATAAAATATTGGCCTTACATACACTTTATATATATTGCTGGTTTAACTTTCCTGTTTAGTTTTGCGTATTCTGTATATAAGTTTTTGGATAGTTCTCTTTTGAACGCTTTCGCACTGAAAGGGTTCACTTCTTCAGCGATTATTCTGCATATATTGTCCAGTTTACCTGGTGGTACTTTGTTTAATCACCACATTGGGGGAGGAGGGGGACACTTGTATATAATCCTTTATAAATAAAATATATAAATCTTTATTAAAGATTCAACTCTTTGTTTGTGATTATTCAGGTGTTATATAGCAATTGGTGTGGGCTTCAGTTGTATGGTAAAGCTGGGGACCGAAACTACAGGGCCAAAGACCACTTGGGCCATAAACTGTGCTGAACTGGGCTTGTGTGATTGGCTGAACAAAATAACAGGAGAGCGCACACAACGAAGACTGCTATAGCCAACAACTCTGGCTGTAGCTTCAGTTCTTCAAATACTCCCTAAAGAAATTTCACACAAGAACAATTTCAGATGACTTACCCAGGACTCTCCCACGCCTGTTCGGTCAATGAAAAAAAATTCTTGAAACCGGTGGTACAAAATATCTTAGGGACCAATGTAGTATTGTACAATATATACAAGGATATGCAAGGGTAATGCAAGCATTCACTCCTTCATATCACCTTCTGGAAGCCAAACAAAAAACATCACAGTAAATGTTGCGGTTGGCACTTAGACAAGCCTGGGGGAAATCCCTAGGCCAATCACCAAGAATTTTTGTTCCTGTATAGGTTCCACCATACCTGGATGTACAGACATTTTTGTTGGTCATGTTGGTTCAACAAAGAAAGATATTTAGCTTTTAGGGAGGAGACATGAAAGATATTCCATTGCTTCCTTGATGGGGGAAACCAAGCTGCACTTCAGCCTTTTGAAGAGGGGATAAAGGTATATCTTCCAAGAGTTATATACCCATAATCCTTATTACACTATTACACAGAAGCAGCGTGACCTGCATAAGGAAACTGCCCTCATTGCCTATCCATGGACATCCTATCCAAGGAATCTCTAATATTGGGAGATACTTTTTTTATGTTTTCAATACATTTTTAATAAAGTTTACCAATAATGCAATTCAGCAACAACAGTAAACAGCTGAGGTTTAAAACATATAAAGCCAACCGTGCAGGAAATGGTCAGGCTTCCAGGGTCTATTAGTCTTTATCAATGCCCATTGGGCTGATCTATGTCGATAATAAAAGACAGAGTCCTTAGGGAGTGTCCCCCATCTAGGTAGCTCAGTTCCCACCCTACAAGGTGGGTAAGTTGCATACTTTTACCCTGAGTATCATGTGTAGTGCTAACACGTATAGGAAAAGGGAAAGAAAGAGAGGATGGGGAAGGCTCAAGCCGGTTGAAGACAGGGTGGGGGCCAGGGGAGGTCAGGTCCTTCAAGTGTTAGGTGGTAATACCTATTGGGTGCTACTTTTAAGCCTATTCGCTAGTAGAGATTGTAAATGTGTTTATTCCTTTTGTTCTTTCCTTGTTACTATTATAATGAGAACAGCAAGTAAAAAGTACAAGGGACGTTACACATATTAGCCGTGGTCTTAGTAATGGCTATGAAAGGCAGAATCATTGAACAAAACTCCAGATAGCTTCCCCAGAGGAGACAACAGTAGCAATAAAACCCTGACAGGCTCCTTGGGGACTTCCTTTAGGTTGGGTGTTCAGAAATGGCCTTCCAGAACATTGGAGCAGTGGGAGAATCCTTTCTGCTTGAAGAAGTATGGCCAATACTTTTTTGCTTTCAAGGTATGTTCACCCACAGATTGGCCATTTTGGGGTTTTTAATTCTCTGGTACCATGTGTTGCACCTCTGCAGAAAGACAACTTCTTCTCTTTTGTTAGCAAGGTTAAAGATCATGTTTCCTGTTAATTGGAGGACTCCGGCTTTGACTTAGCAGGGGACTTTAGTCCAAGTCAACATTTTCCCATGAACAGGAATCATGAGCTTTGCTTATTGCACAGCTATATGTCTGACTCAGTAGGGAGAACTGGATCTTTGCTATGAGACCTCTGCTTCTCCGTACAGAGTAAAGGTTCCATTCTGCATCATGAAAGCAGGGCTAAAACTACCGTATTCACGCTGAGACTTTTTTTAGGTTGAAAACAATCTATAGGATATTGTAAACACTTTTTGATGCAATTAGAATGTGTTTAACTTTATCAAGAGTTCCCAGTTGGGCTTTAATGTAACAGAAGCCACCCTCCTTTCTGGGCCAGCTAAGATGCAGTAATGATTTTCATTTTAAATTTACCTTAAAGTTTTCCAGTGAAGGCTCATTTACTCTGAAATCTACTTTTAAATTAATATTATGAAATGACTGAAATTCTCAGAATTAATTACTTTGAATTACATTAAAACCTTTTAATGCGAGTGCTTCCATGCCATGGAATTAATAGTCAGGAGTAATGAAAGAGGCTTAATATGCGTGCAGCTTTCATTGTAAACGCGGTTCAGTTGGTAATATAGGGCATGGCAATCAAAGTGTAAGGTACCTTGATGACCAGTAATGCAATTTGTATAGGTGAGGATGGTAACCCCATTGACATTCCCGACTTTCTAAAACCCTGGCATGCCTCTTCAATTAAGAATTTGAAAATGAGGGAATGTAAACTCAATATGCTCGAATGTAAACTCAACATGTGACTGTAGTGGCAAATAATGGGTATGGCTACAATGTTGTAATTATTGGGTTTGGCCTAAGGCTTATGCCCTGGCTTCTGTGGGAATTGTCCCAGTATCAATGGTAGCAAAAAATCTTCTAAGATCAAAAAAACACACTAGCATCAGAGAGAGAGAAAAAGTTGTACCATTTTCAAGGGAAAAGTGTCCAATCATTGCCCCAATTGACCTTGGTCCATCTGTTAACAAAAAAAAAAAAAAAAAATCCCCAATCACTGGTATTGGTTTAGTGGAGAAAGCCAATAGCCTTTAGCATAAGAAGCCAAATGGGTAGATTTACTAAAGGATTAGAGGATGTTCACATTACAAAGTGAATCTTTCCCTTGCAAGGGATATTTCACTTAGCCTATTATATGAGGGGATGTACATGGTTGGATATTCACTTGCAAGGTGATAATTCACCACGGACAAGACTTGAATGTGTAACTGAAATGCAGCAGAAACAAAAAAAAAAATCTGAGCTGGGCTGTGCAGCAGTTTAATTTCCAGAAATGTAAAAGTTTTTGCAAGTGAAACAATTCAATGGGCCAGATTTATTAAAGCTCTCCAGAACTGGGGATGATAGACTGTCATGGAAGAATGTTGGTGATTCAGCAAACATGGAATCGATTTCTTAAAGTTAGCAAATTATTTTAATTCCAGACCAGTTCCATTCCAGGTTTGCTGGATCACGAAGGTTCCCTTATGATAATCTATCTTCTCCAGTTTGAGGGAGCTCTAATAATCAGGACCATTGTGTGTATTTCATCCATGTATTGAGTTACTTATCTGGAGTTCAGCCTTAAGCTGTTCTGTCTACCCAAAACTACTTGGATTCTTTAGTTGGGCATCTATGTTATTGCTGTAAATGATCTCATATTAGACCACAATTGCTCCATTTCTACAGTTAACCTTAAAATCTGTTTAAGTTAAAGGAAAGTGCTAATTTCTTTGCTTATTTCCCTAAAAAATGCAACAAGATTTATTTTTGTTTTTGCTTATATTGCTGCTTTTGGTAATTTTTCACACATAATGAAATTATTATTTACTAATGATGTTTTATCTGTTGTATATCAGATGATTTGATTACAGTGCTTGCAACTCTTTGCTAAAAGAAGATGTTCGATTTTAGATAAAACCCCATATACATATTCAAAATAAAACCCAATATATTTATATTCAAGATAAAACCCATATACATATTCCAGATAAAACCATATATACATATTCCTAATAAAACCCATATACATATTCCAGATAAAACCCAATTTACATATTCTATATAAAACCCTATACGTAGACATAGTTGATCCAGAGGAAGGTAAAAAAAAAACAAAAAAAAACCCTGGGGCAATTTACTCCAACAGGGGAAATAAATTCCTTCCCGTTTACATGAGGCAATTGGATGTTCCCTTGATCAGCAATCTCTGTTATCTTTACTTTAATACTCACTTATATTCTGTGCATTTAGAAATCATCCAGCTTCTATAAAACAAGTGAATAAGTTAGCATAGCTTCACCTATTTTACTTGGCTCGATGAGTAAGGTGAAGACGTGCTAACTTCAATCATGTGGGAGCAAAATATTCAATTCAATTTCCCCCAATCCTTGTACAGGTGTCACAGGGGCAGGAAGAAAGGCAACATCTTCGGGGCAGGGTCCTCTCCTCCTGTGTCACTGTCTGTATCTGTCTCTCCTTTGCAACTCCTATTTAATGTACAGCGCTGCGTAATATGTTGGCGCTATATAAATCCTGTTAAATAATAATAATATTAATCTGCACAACTGGACTACAGGAAGAACAAGAAGCCTGCAAAATGTTCTCCCCCCACCATAAAAAAGAAAAACTCAATTGTCTGAACAACACCTTGTGACTTGCTAATGTTTCTGCTTCCATCATCCTCCCCTTTATCTGTTTAGTCTTGAGATAATTTTGGGTCCGCTCACATTTTTAGTGTCTCATTATTTAATTAAATCATTTTAGGTTTAATTACATAATTGCTGTCAGAAATGTTTTCAGAATCAATTATTTAATTAAGATGAAGTTAATTACACAGCAAAAATGTCCTGGGGAAGGGGGGGGGGTAAAAAAAGTAAAATGGCTTGAGCGGAAATTGGTTGGCGATGCTGGATGTATTGAGTCATCCTACCTTTTATGTTGCAGAAAGTGTTTCTGCTTAATTTGGAAAACTCATTTTGAGTTGAAAAGAAGTAAAAAAAAATCAATAATTTTTAGAATCTGCCTGGATCTGTCTTGATTAGCTTGCTTTAGAAAACCAACCTTGGAAATAAATATAAAAGCTCACTTATGTACGGTTTCAGCTGGAACATTGTATTGATGTACCAAGGACCAACTCCAGCTTCGGGCAGTGGCACATTAAGGAGAACATACTTTCTGAATTGTGACCCCCTGACATCCTGGACAGCCCTGAAGTCAGTACAGGGGGATCACAAAAGAAAATGTATTATGTAGTTAGGTTTCCATACAGACAATCATTAAATTCCATGAACCTGACTTGAATAACCCTGCGCTGAACTCAGATTGAGGAAATCAACATGAGATACCAATTATTTGTTTTGCAGGTCCCCTTTCTTGCCAGATGGGGCTGCACTTTGTGATAAAGCTGTGTACCATAAATACTCAAATATAAACCAATCCCAATACAAGGTTATTTTTAGATAGCAAATCCAGGAAAATACATAGACTCTTGTATAAACACAGGGCACAAAATGCATCTATCACTGGTAACAATCAAATCAGTAATCAGTAGAAATGCCAAGAAAACTAACGTAAGGAAATACTTTTATGATGTGTTATTTTTAAAAAATATATAAGAGGACTTAATAAATAAAATAACTTTGAATGAGCTCAATCTGTCCATTGTTTTCCTTTTTTACAGCATTTAAAGTATTTTATGCTTTTAAATTGGTTGTGCTGGGTCACTTGCTCTTTAAAGATCTTTTGTGCATTGTTGTTGACAATCTGTAGATGGTGTTGTGCGCTCATTTGAAGTGTGTAACAAACTCATGTCTCTTGTATCCAAATGCAAGTTTGTTACACACCTTACATGATGGCACAGCACCATCTACTGGTGTGACTTGAGTTTAAATCAAGATTCCTTTTTTATGGGATTTTGAAAGAAATAAAGCATAGCATTCAGAGGGGATAATAAATTACAGTTTTTACTCAAGTATCAACACCAATTCTAAGGATTAGATGGACCCAAAATACAAACCCAATGTATACAGGTCCCTTATATGTATTGTATCTGCATATTTAGTTGTATGCCCAGAGTTCAGCTCTAAAAAAATTGAAAAAGGTGGATCACATTTCTGATCCTGCCAGGGAAATATATCATTGTCAATTAATGTTGGTGAGAAAGTAATGGAAAATCCAAAATATTACAGTTGTCATCAAAACAGGAATAACAGGGACCACCATTTTTGCAACATCTATGGAGGGGATTGTCATAGTCCTTCATAATCTAATATTGACAAATACATCCAGTCATGTGGATTCAAGGCATATTAACATGCATTAAATGTCTATTTCCCCAATGCTGTCCAAAAAGCCCTCTGTTGTTTTAGACCCCCTGAAAAAAAACTGGTAGAGAGTAACATAGGACTGGAGATTCATACCATTACCAACTGTCACACAAACATACTGGTATACGATATAGGACAGGTAAAGGAGAGCTTTACTGCACCCATAAGACACTTCTTCCTCTAACAAAAGAAACATAAAACATTAAGTTACATAGTACAGAAATACTTGTACATATTTGTTTGTTCATTTTAATTTAAGGACAGCTGATTAGATTAAGGGCCCCAGGCTGGATAGTAAAAGTGGGGCCTAAATCTAACATGCACCTAACAACAGCCAATGACAGTGTGGTTTTATAGCTGGCTGGTTAAATAGTGACATTTCACTCTCTAAATGCTAATCAGCAGTATATCTTTCTATAATCAGTTTTATAACATTCAACCTATAAATAATTTAGGCTCCTATCAAACTGCTGTATATTACTCCTCATCCCCTCCTCCACAACGTAAAAGATTACTTATAGTGCACCGCACCAAGATTGTGCTTGGCTAAACATGAGTGACATTACAGGTGAGGCTATATTATAATTATTATTAATATTGGGACTTTATAGCTCCCTTTTTTAATGTGGCCAATACAAGAAACTCCTGACATTGTGTTAGAGCAGGGTGTTACAGAGGTCATCAACATAGAATAAAAGAGACAACCAAAAGCCACCAAAATAGAGCAAAGGAGAGCCATCAACATAGATAAAGAGAAAAATTACCAAAGACCACAAACAATCAGCAAAAAAAGACCAGCAAAGGTCATTAAAATGAAGCAAGAGGAACCACCAGAGACAATCAGGGCAGAGCAAGAAAAATATGTGGGTTGATCATTATGAAGCAAGAGAGATGCCAGAGGCCTTCAAAACAAGTGGGAGAGACCACGAGATGATAACAGCCATCAATTTGAAACAAGAAAGACTACCAGAAGCCCCCATCATGAGCTAAAAGAGTCCACCAAAGGCTATCAACATGGGGCAAGAGAGCACAAAACACAAAATAATGGTTATTAGAATGTAGCAAGAGGGACTACCAAAGACAATTACCATGGAGAAAGGGAAATTACCTTGGGTCATAGCATGAAGCAAGGAAGACTACCAGATGCCATCAACAGTTTGCAAGAGACACCCCCCGATGGGATCAACCATCAACTTGAAGCAGGAATAATTAGCAGAAGCCACCAACATGAAGCAAAACAGACCACCAAAGGCTATTGACATTAGGCATAAGAGATCATCAGAGACCCCCAGCCAAGAGAACTACCAAAAGCAACCATCATGAAAGAAGAGAGACAACAAGAGGGCACCAATAAGGAGAGATCACAAAAGGCCATCAATATGAAGAAATAGATACCATCTGAGGATTTCAACATGGTACAAAAGGGACCATCAAAAGCACCACCGTAAAAGAAAGTACAGGACACCATAAATCAACACAAACCATCAACATTGTGCAAAAAAGACTTATAAAGGCTATCAATATAGTCATTAGACCTTACTATGCCATTGGTCTTTTTTTCATAGAACTTTAAGCTAAATTCTTTTTAAATAAAAAATATCTGTATGTTGACCCATTAGATATTTTTCCCAAAATAAGCATGCAGGTTCAGAAAGTCAAAATAACATCTGAAGTTCTTATCCGGATGTTTTCTCCAGGTCATTATATAAAAAATTCAAGCAAGATGGTCCAGGCTGCTTCGCATTTGAAGGATCAGAACTTGATCAGCCAGTAATTCTTTCTGAAGCCAATGCAGAAGGGCCACTGATTTGTCTGTCTATGCCATCTAAAATGATGCTGAGAAATGCATACCACCTGTTACCATACCATACCACCACATCCCCACCACCCTCATCACTGAAAGCATATTCTGCAATTTGTTTTAGTGTTTGGAAAACACAGGGATATGTTTCTATCTATAACAATAAAAAAAAATTATCAACCGGAGCGGTTTGAGCTGGCAAAGAAATACTGGAAGGAGAGCTGCCATTCCTTCTACGTGTTATGACAGCATAATTTGAATTCTGCTATCCCAGTGGCTGCATCTTGCGCTTTGTCTCAGAAGAATCCTATTAAAAATGAAACAGAGCCTTAGTTGGGGCTGTGTGTAAGCTGAACTCGGAAGAGCACTCCCCTTGAGACATGCAGGCGGTAATAAGCAATTCAGACTGCACCCCGGAGAGCACTTGTGTCTATCAGCAAGGTAACGACTCACTGCTGAGTAACCATAATGATCAAGCTGGTGGAGGCACCTTTCAATGGCTCGTAAAATGGAAAACCTTGATAAGCTCACACTATGCAAAACGTCCTGACCTGGTTACAAGAACCGGAGGAGGCCAACATTAATCTATTATCACCAGGCTAAAGCGTTTTGCTTGTGCAGAGACCATGCTGTTCAGACATGCCAATGTGTCGAAACAAGTCACAATCTTTTTCTTTTTACCACCCCTATTGCTTTGTAGGAACGTTGGAACGTCTACTGAGATATCATAATGGACATATGCATAAATCTAGAAGAGCAAACTCTTCTCTGGCCTCGCTTTCCCAAAGGGCCCCTGACATTCAGGTCAAGGTATCTGTGCTGTCACTTCCAGAACTATTCCAAAGATTGACAATTGGTTGGCATTTTGCTGGCCTGTGTAGTAAAAATGGGCCTTGTTGACAATGTTCTTATAGCAACCGTCTCTAGTCTGCAGAGATTAACCCAAAGGCACCCTGTAAAACAATATTAGGTATATTTACCTGTCTAGTGGGGTAAGACTTTGATTTTTACTAAAGCTATGGCATCGCAATGGACCAGTTTCCCTGTTGCTGGTGTGCACTCAAATGCACTATATGGCCAAATGTTGGTGGACACTAGACCATCATATCAATATGAGCTTTTTGGATTCTACGACTATGAAACCATAAACATTTATTATAAAAGGGTAGAGGGGCACACAGTTTTTTTTTCATTTTATTTTCAGCAAATGTAAAAATCACACAGTTTTGTGAAGAACTTCTTTGGTAAATTAACGCTAATCATCTCAAAAACACTGAGAAGTTTGGATGTCTGTCTATACGACCTTTACAACAGCTGTATGTACAGTGTGGGAGCTTTTTATTAAAGGTTTTGTTTCATTGCTACTCTAACCCTGTGTATACATATGTGGGCATCAGAAACATTTTCAGAATCTTATAACTCTAAAAGAATGGGTCTAATGGATTCCCAAAGCTTCCATCTGGCAGCTGATAAAGAATATCACTTCACTCTAGACTTTCTGCATCATACCTGGGAGATAGCCAGCACATTCCTATTTCCTTGATGTCTCATGAAGTCAGAGATGGTTTGGTTCATTACCGCTTGGTTCTGAAGATAATCAAGTAAAACCTAAAGCAGTCAACCAAAGAGCCTCCCAAATATTGCTTTTGTTTTTGCCTCATTGGCTTTAAACAGATGACTGTATTGATGCAATACATAGGTAAGTATACCTGTGTCCTTGTCACTTGTCAAGTCACTGACAGGAGAAGTGTTAGTTGGATGCAATGACACCCGTCAGGGGGGTGGGCTATAGGAGGCAGGAAGTGACCATCAGTTCCTGAAGGTGATGAGCAGGAAAAGTGGGCAAGGTTTTAGATCTGAGGGACTTTGGCAAGGACTAAATTATGGTTGGACATTCAGTCAAAGTTTCTCCAAACCGGCAGGTCTTGTAAGTGATTCTTGGTATTCAGTGGTTAGTACCTACCAAAACTTGGTCCAAAGGAGGCCATTTGGTAAACTAATGAGGTCTTAGGTATCCAAGGCTCACTGATACATGTAGAGATTAGTCTGCCTAGTCTAATCCCACAGATGAGCTAGTGTAACACAAATTAATGAAAAATGCTGGCCATGAAAGGACACACAATGCATCACAAGGTTCTGCCTATGGTTCTGGTATCTGCAGACCAATACCTATGCTGACCCCTGTCCAAATCTAGAACATGGAGCAAGAAATGTGGCTTGGTCTGCTAAATAATATTCTCTTCTAGATTGTGTGGTCGGCCAGGTGCAAAATAGATCTCTACTTGGGAAATTGATTGAAGCAGACTAGTGGAGGGAGTTCAACATAAAGAATCTAAAGCTAACACCATGGTGTGAGATACCCTCACCACACCTTCAAAGGTTTTGTTGAATCCATAACAGTGGCACGGGTTCAACATTATGACAGATTGGTTAGAACAGTCTTTCTCAATCTCTTTATCGACTCTTCTGGACCTTTCAAATAATTTTCAGGATTTAATGAACCCTTATCATTAAAACATTATAGGAGTCATGTATCTTGCTCTACCAAGTGATGTTGGCCTCAGAACTATGCAGGAATTATTAAATGGGAGGTCACCAGCCAGAGTCTGAAGAACCTGTGACAACCTATGGAGGAAATGTGGGGGTCATTGGAAACGTGGTTGAGAATAGCTGCATTAGAACATGTTGGATAGCACTTTAATGTGCAAAAAGAGGTTCCTGCTGTGCAAAAAAAAATCAACACACCACAATATGTTAAGGAAATGCACCACATGATCCAAAAAAGCACAACGACAGCCATGCACATTGTACACATGATACAATTAATGTAAGGCAAACAGGCCGTATATATAAAGATTTTTATTTTTCTATACAACTCACTGTTTCCTTATTTCAACTCTTAGCATGGTCAGGTGGATATTATAAAGATGAACCATCCTATGGAAGGGTCAGTCTGTGAATCAATGTATAGAAACCATCATAAATGAGTCTAATCCATACTCATATGAATTGCTGGGACCCTTGCAATAATGTTGACCAAAATGGGGTCCTTTTGCCCAAAAAGTTCTGTTTCACTTTCTGGTAGACATTACAATACCGGCCAGGAAATTCACCAATCGTTTCCCTTTAATTTGTGAATGCAGCTTTGCCTCATTTTTATGTTATGGAACTCTCATTTCGGTAAATTCACGGGTTCGTCAGCCGGGCACCAGGATATAAAGCCCTTAGTTAAAATAATATACATTCCTTCACCTTGTCACTGGCTGCATGGCACAGATGGGCTGCCTGTTGTCTTATACAGAGCCAGTAAATTGCAGGGTTGATAAAAAGTAACTGCCTTGGTTAATAAAAATATACAGTTACAAGAGTCAGGGAGAAGTCATTTTAGCTGATAAGGGACTGCGCCTGCCACCTTGCCTTGCTAATTAGCAGATGTCACCGGTAATGTCGGGTTTTCTGTAGAAATAAGCAAAGTGTGTAATTCGGGATGTCAGGGTGGCTCACAAGATGACTGCATGAGCCAAGAGTTACTGTCATCGCAATAAATAATTCACTGATTGAGGAGCTGTGACAGGTAAGAACTTTTTTGTACTGTAAGTTAGAGCTGGACGCCATGGTGATGTAAAAAAACACAAAATTCAGTTATATTAGGTATATATAAGTTATATAATATTTTTATATAAAGCTGCAACCTGGTCAAGAAAGCCACCCTCCCCCTTAAAGGACAATATACCCATTCTAACCCCATTTCCCGTACTTCCCCAACCTAACCAAACCTTTCTTCCTTCTACAGATTCAGACATTCGGAGGTCTGTGGTCTCTGTGTCTACAAACATCCACCCGCAAAGTAGTTGGACATGTGCAGTGCCGCCCTATATTCATCTATGGGGCTGCATTTCAATGTCGGGGAGGAGTCTGTAGATTGCTATGGGGCTGTATTGTAAAAAAAACAGAGGCTGTGAACCTTCGGATGTCTGTAGGTTGCAATCTGGGGAAGAGAATGGGGTGGGTTAAGTTTGGGAGGTTAGGTTAGGGGTTGGGGTTACAAACCAAAAAAAAGTACAAATATTCTTTGATATTGATGAAAAAAGCTAAATGCTAAGATATGTCATCAGATTCGGGGGCTTGGGAAAGGGTGTTTTTTTATGTAAATGAGTGGTAACATTTTCTTGCATTGCCTGTCCCCTTTAGAGAAGGGTATGTGAAAGCAGTGGTGTTTATTTTGAGATCCAATCCATCCCCCGCTGAGCTTTGTCATGAGCAGCTTTGCTGATTGGGCAGCTCTAGCACTGACTCAGCAGGGGCATGTCCAACCACTGCCGATAGGCTGCTGCTTCACACAGAGATTCAGCGAGCTGGAAAATAAATGGCCTTTTACTTTGTGGATTCATTTTAACAAAAATAGAATGAAAACAACTGTTCTGTTGGGCTTTAACACATATGAGTAAAATGACCCGTTAAGCCTTGGTGGGCTTTGTCCAAAAAAAAAACTTTTTTCCCCCATCTAAATCCTAATAATCATTTCTGATTTGTACCTTAAACCCAGAACACATTGTCGTATCACCCGGAATAATTTCAGGCTTCTCTCTGCGATTCTGACTCTGTGCCAGTCTTTATCTTTATTAACCTGCAGGTATTTTAATTAACATTGGGACATCTGCAGGTTTAACGCTGGATCCCGGCCAGCCACAATACAGTCAGTAATTAAATTTTACTGAATATTTTGCTCACGCGAAGATCTGCAGTATAAATAGATTTGATTCGTCAAATCCCTTTCAGCCAAATGGCCACTTAACTAACTGACTTTGAATTTCTTATTCATTATTGGAAAATATATGTTATTTTGCTAAAACTTCAAGGACATTATGGAAAATGTAAAAAAAATTTAATGGGTTATGTCAACTTTTTCTTAAAGGGTCAGGGCACCCTCTGGATAGTTGAATGAGCCACTCTCTTGGATTTTCTCCAACCTTAGCTTTAAGGAACATCAATCACATGATTGTCTTTGTATTTCCAAATGTTTCCAAATGTTGCCATGAATGGTGACCCCAAGGTACCACGCACAGAAAGAGAATGATTTAAATGACCCCGACCCAAAATAAAATTGTAAATCTGAAAGAATACATGTCTGAGCTAAAATGAGCTAGTTCAATATTTTATTTTTATTTCTCCTATACTAGTCATGGTGCTTTTCTGGTGATAAAACTCTGAAATCACATATAACACTCCGATGCTTTTTTACATATTGTTTTCATGTTTTTTAAATCTGCAGCTTTATTTAAATATAATGTAATGAATGAGCCTTTAGGGTCTTTGTTCAGGCACCTGATAAAGGTTGACAATGTTTCCTAATTGTTTTGTCACATAGGCTTCCAATAGAGAATAGCAATGGCAGTTATAATGCACCATATGCAAGATAGGTCCATTGTTATCCCCATCAGTTAAACCATCCCTGGGAAATGCTATTGTCACTGGCTAAGGGGGAAATGGAGGAACCCCAGAATGAAAACATGAAGATAATGACAAGGGACTAGACCTCCATGCTAGGGATAGGGAAATGGTCACCACCTACTGCAACCCTAAACCTAGCCCTGACTCCTGTCAGTATAAGTAGACCCTGAAGGTGGGAGGATTCATACACCGGAACCGAGACCCTAGGAGCCCTGAATTGCCCTAGGAGTAGTGGCAGGGTATGAGACTACTGGTTCCAGATAAATGAACCAGCGTCTCCCTGAGGTCTAGTAACAACAAGCAAAGGGCAACAACAAAATACAAAGAGCAGTAATCTTATCTTCAATAGAAAATGGATGAGCAGGAACTCTGAAGAGGACCACACACCAGCACATCCAAGCAGAGAATATCAACCGCATAGCATGAAGTGTGAGGCCAGAGTAAATGGAGGAGCAGTAATGACCACCAGCTGCAGCTGATACAAGCGGAGTGCTCATTACCAACAACAACACTGAGACAAGTGAAAGCAAAGAGACTGTCAGATAACCTCACGTGTAACTTATCTCACAGATCTTCTAACCTTAGTCACGGGGGGCACCATGACAGCTATGCAAACAGATCTGGAGTGCAAGAGGCTGACTCTCTGCTCAGTAAGTGACCCCAATCATCTTTTGGCCATCTGTAAGGGTGACATTCTTCCCAATGGGCAGCAGTGTAAAAAGGAAATCTTCCCACTGACCACCAAACTAATGTACTGTGGCTATAATAATAATAATACCTGGGGTTCCCTGGAGACCTGAATGTTATTTTAGAGGTTCCCCCATTTTAAAAAGGTTTGAGAACCTGCTCCATACTGATACCTACCCATGAAGCGATATTTGTGTAACTCATGCCATTAGCTAACTCAATGTTCGCATCAGGGCTGTGAGATCTGTAGAGGAGTATTGAGGTCAGGTGTTATTATGCTTTCAGGCATTTATAATAATTGCAAAGCTTCATATTTATGTTATTTATCCCCCATCATGCTGTTATCAAAGTCATTGTTCAAGCCGCTTCCATTATGGAATAGCAACAATCTTCCACCAATGCCCCTGTGTTGTTACCCCTTCCCACATCTTGGGAATACAATCGCCCTTATACACAATATGCAACCACAGCCCATTGTTGTCACCATTAAGCTAGTCCCCGAGTTACATATGAGATAGAGACTGTAGGTGTGTTCTTGTTGAATTTGTATGTAAGAACTGGTACATTATTTTAATGAATGCAATTAGGACAGATTTTTTCTCAACATAATATTAGGCAGAGTGGTGTCAGTTACTGTAAGAAATCCTCACTGTGAGCTAATCACAAACAAAGCAAAAAAAGAAACTTATGGAGCCTAGACATTCATTAACTTCTAGAGCAAGCTGTGCTTTAATATGCAAAAAAGCAACTGCAGAGTTTGTCTTGTTCATTAAAGAGTTACAAGAGCTTGCAGAACAGCAAAAGGCTTATTCGGCAAGTCATGCAAACCACCCCCTCCCCCTATCAAGCCTCCATCCTGCACACAAACCA
Source organism: Pyxicephalus adspersus (assembly GCF_032062135.1). NCBI lineage: Eukaryota > Metazoa > Chordata > Amphibia > Anura > Pyxicephalidae > Pyxicephalus > Pyxicephalus adspersus. The sequence goes on along the minus strand of NC_092867.1, from coordinate 2,287,883 downwards.
GCAGGGAAGAGCAAGGAAAGCCCTGTTTGTATCTAGGAGTCGTCAATATGTCGGATGTCCTTAACTCGGGGACTATCTGTATATTGCTTTGCAATAACACATGCATTATCACAGAGCACATTAATGCATGTTATGTGCATTAACACACTTCTATTTTGCACAATATAGGTCCATGCTTGCAGAATCAGCGCAAAACATTGACAAAAATACTGCATGCCCATTTTTGGGGGATTCCTCTGGATTGGCAAACCATTGAGGATTCATGAAATATGTTAAGGAATGGCACGTGTTAATGAGTAGTAACACAATGCACAGGAATTAAGTAATGTACAATGGACAGTATGAAGCTGCAAGTCTAAGTAGCACCGGCTGGCCACAAACCAATGGCGTCTACCATCGTATTTCCCCAAAGTCTGCAAAGCAACACGTCTCCTGCATCTGATTCAGTAGAAAGGCATTCCACGAAAACAGCTGTAGATGCTGGCAAAGCCTTTGATCTGTATATGCAATTCCTGTGCATATCTCTAGTAAAGCTAGATTCTTGACATGGGAATTACACTGTGTTCTTGGAGTATTCCGCTTCTGTCTGCGGTAATCTTCTCAGTTCTGTCTGCGGAATTTCTGCGCTCGCTCCTGCAGCAAGAAAAAAGCTTCATATAGTCCCAATAATACGATTTATGAGGATTACATGGCTGTGCGCCTCCAATGAATACTGAAAAGGACTCACTGTAAGTTCTTGGTTAAAGGAAGCGTTTTCTAGCTCTGTGTGATACATATCTGAAATAAACAAAAATGTACAAATATATCCTCAATGCCTACAGGGAAAGTGTAATAAATGCATATTAATATACACATATATTCATGCCTATACTTCCTTTATCCAAACATAAATCACTTAAAGTGTATATAAACCCAGGAACAATATGAAATATATTGTGGCTTACTGGGCCATATATATGGCGGTTGTATTTGTTTTCTTTTCCAGGCAGAAAAAAAAAAGAAAAGATAAAAAAGAAGAAAAATAACATGAATATTATTATTATTATTATTATTATTAATAATAATAATAATAATAACAATAATAAATAATAATAGAAAAATAATACAATTAAAAAGAAGATTATGAGATTATCAGGACTCAAACTCATTTCCCCCATCCTTATGTAAGGGAAATGGAAGACTGTCAACCACTTATCAGTTACTTCAAGGGCACCACCTCTAATATAACAGTGAATGGGAAGAAACCATCATGGAGGATGATTGAATGTCTCTGAGCTCTCAAGTTATTCTTGAATAACAGGGGTTGAAGATATTTACAATGCCATATTCAATTATATTAGGATTAGCCTGTAGTAGGGGGGCCACAAACAATGATGCTTTCAGCTGGCCTTATTACGTCTGGATACCAGAACTCTGTAAGCTGTAATCAATATACTATTACAATGGACTGATTTATAAAAACTCTCCAAGACTGGAGACGATAGACTATCATGGGAGATCCAGCTAACTTGGAATGAATTTCTTAAAAATAAATTGCTATTAGTTGGAAAATGTTTTCAATGCTGGACCAGATCTGTTCCAGGGTTGCTGGATCACCCAGGTTCTCCCATGATAGTCTATCTTCACCAGTTTTCTATATCAGGCCCAAGGTGTTCAGGATTGCTAACACATTTTATGTTCTGACTAACTAGGTAAATATGAAGTGGCCAGAACTAGAATTGACTAAAACTAGTTACCATTGTATCACTAATGACAGTAAGTCGTGGGTATTATTGTTTAGGCAGACTTAACTACTCAATGGTCCTGCTCAGTGTTTTATAATGCTTTACTGTTACACTCTGTATGGAATACAATGTATACCCTATGTTCATGGGATATTTTGTCATCAGTTTTTTTACCTGGGTGCACTAACCACTATTGTCTGATTCTTATTTATTTATTTATTTGTTTGTTTGTTTATTTGTTTGTTATTTTGTCTTGTTGTATTCCTTATTTTCTTCATTTCACTGTCTTTTCCCTATTTTTTTATTTTGTCTTCTTCTTTTTTATCTTTTCATGTTCAATTTTGTCTTTTCTATCAGTCTTTTCTGTTTAAACCTTTTAAATGGTTCTTTTAAACCATTATCTTGTCTTCCTTCTTCTCTCCTTTATTTATCAATTTTCCTTTTACTCTCCTGTTCTTATATTCCTTTTAATCTTTTAGTTTTGTTGTTTTATCTTCCTTATCTAGTTTAATTCTGTTACCTTATCCTCCATTATCTCTTTTCATTCTAACGTCTTCTTCCTCCTCTTTCCCTTCATTTTTCTTCTCTTTCTGTCTCTTTACAAGGGGGTGCTGAGAAGTTCCTGGCTTTGCCCCCTTCCAGATGAAATAGAATAATGAGTGTGGGGGCATATGACAGCCTAATATCTTAGTATGTAACTGTGCAAATATCAGGTCTTTGCGATCCTTTTAGTGAGAAGCTGTGATGGCAGAGGCACAAGCAAGTTTTACGTCGTTGGAGTTACGGGCCGTCATGAAGTTTTTGTTTCTCCAGGGAAAGTCAGCAAAGGACATTCACACTGAGATGTCACAAACACTGGGGGAGAAATGTCCTTCCTACAGCACTGTCAAAACCTGAATATATCGTTTCCAGACCGGGCATTTCATTGTTGAAGATGAGCGCCGCAGTGCGCGCGCGCCCAACCTCAACTGACCCGGCAACCTGCGATGTCCATGAGCTGATTATTCAGGACCGGCGAATATCTGCAAAAAAGATCGCCCAGATACGTGACATCTCTCGGGAGCGTGTTGGGTTTGTTATCACCACTATCCTAGACATGGCAAGCTTTCAGTGAAGTGGGTGCCGAAATGTTGGAACAGTGATCAGAAGAAGGAACGAGTTGAAGCATCTAAAGCCGTTTTGGCTCATTTTGAAGCTGCACAGGACTTTTTGGCTAGGTTAGTGACTGAGGATGAAACCTGGCTCCACATCTATGATCCTGAAACCAAGGAACAGTCAAAGGAATGGCTCACCTGACCTGGCCCCTTTGGACTATTATCTGTTCCCAAATTTGAAGAATAACCTGAAGGGGCAACGTTTTCAGGACGTTTCAGACCTCAAAGATGCTGCTTAGAGCTGGTTTGCGGCCCAACCTAAGGACTTTTATTTGAACAGTTTAGAAAAGCTGCACCTACGCTGTACCAAGTGCATCAGTCTCAGGGGGGAATACGTGGAATAAATGTGTTATTTCATAACTCGGGCTCTCTTCTTTGTGGGCAAAGCCAGGAACTTCTCATCACCTCCTCGTATAGTGTTTTCTTTGTTGTTTATTTTCTTTCCTTTTTATATCTTCTATCTTTTGTCTTGTCCTTTCCTTACTGTTTCTTCTTTCTTTTCTTCTGCCTTCTCCCTAAAAGTTCTATTGTCTTGTTCTCTTCCTTCTCTCTGTCTCTGTTCTGTTACCTATTCTTCTTTTATTTCTCCAATCATTCCGTCGTCTTGTCTTCTTCCTTCTCTTGTTTGTTATCCTAATGTATTTTTTCTCTCTCTTCATTCTGTTTTCCTTCCGCTTCATTCTCTCTGTTCTCAATCTAATGAATCATTGCTTCCTTCTCAATTTTTGTTCTTCCCTCTTTTTGTCTTCTTTCTTTTTCTGTACATTCTCTTCTCATGTCTTATTCCTTCTCTTTTCCTTTACTTTATCTTGTAATAATATCTTCTTTTTTGATTTTGTAATTCCTTATTTCATCTTCTCACTTTATTCTTTGTGTTTATCAATCCTTCCTTCTATTCTTGTCTACATTCTCCTTTTTAGTTATCTAAGCTATTTTTTCTAACTTTTTTATTTTATTATACTATTTTATTCTTCATGCTTTCTCTCCTCTCATTATATTTTTCTCCATTCCATCCTTTTTCGGTCTTTTTTCTTCCTAGCTTTAGGTGGAGGAATCCTGACAACCCAATTACTGAGTATTAAGTACAAGTAGCTATTAAGTGATCACTTTTGTCTCTATCTTAAATGAGCCCTTTATGTCATTTTTTCCCTGGAACTATGATGAAGAGGTTAATTCCATGCCTGCCTGATTCTCAATTTTAATTTTGTTCACAAGGGGCTCATCATAATACGACGGCAATTAAAATGCTAACATGAAGAAAACTCATTAATAACATATTGGATTAATAATGTCATTCCAGACTTCATTAGGCAATGCGATCAGTTACAGCGCTTGCTTTTAATGTCACACAAATGTATCATTAGACAATGCTACCGTCAGCCGTTGGAATACAAACGGCTTTATATTTGAGTTTTGCATATATCATCATATATATATACTCAGAAAAGCTGTTGAGTCTCGGGACGCACGGGGTTTATAAAAGGACTCACGCACATGGGTGTTTTTTGATGCTGTTGAAGCGGGATGCTCTTTTTCAAAGTTTGCTGAATGCCATTTGTATACCCAAGGGGCTCCCTTTTGTCAAGAACAAAATGGCTGCTGAGGGCATTCTATCATTTTATACCCACATTCCTTTTTTTCATGGCAACTGTTCTATATAGTAATTGTAGTGTAAAAGTGTTCATTTAAAGGTCACCACAAATGACAAAGGGGTACACCATGTCTCTGGAGCAAGAGATGGTTTCACCTACCAATTGGCCTACCAATTATATACTTTTTCACCTGCCTATTCACAATAAAAACCTGTCCTGATGAATTCTAGACATGGCAGTTTCTTAGTGTCCAACAGGCTGCCAGTGGCAAAACAGTTGAAATCAAATCCTTCCTCTGATGGTTGTGATGGGTCCTTGGCTGGCATTGGTCAAACATCCCCAAATAGCCCAAAAAAAAAACCCAACTATTTTCTTTATTAATATCCCCAAAATACCAAGATAGACAACATGATACCCAACCTAAGGGTGCTCAAAGAACATCTGGAACATATATATGATAGAACCTTTCATCCCTTTCAAGCCTTTTGGGCTGAAATTGGCCAACTAAATCAAATAAATTCTGACTTTGACATCATCCCAAATTTGGGATTAGTTGACATTGGATTTTATGAAGATACTCAACACTTCGGGTATGTATTAATTTATTTTGAAAATATATACCTAACCTAACCTAACATTACTAATCCGGAGATTGTTAAACATTGTTAAAGATCCAACCTCAAGGTTAAATTAGTTCCGGGGTCCCTAGGTAATGTGCATTGTTAATACAAGCTAACAAAACAATTAGCTATTCCCCAATGTGATCCAATATTTAAGGATACTCATGGGCCACAAGCCCTAACCTCATGAAATGCAGATGACAGCAGGAGGAAGAAAACCATGAGGATCCCCCTGTGCCAATGCAACAAACAACTCATAAAAATAGCAGCTCAGGCAATTAAATCACAGAGCAAGGCAATAATTCTTAGCAAAAAAAAAATAAATTGATTCCAATAAACCTGAATAGGTTAGTTCACCGCATCCATCTTCAACATCTAACATCAAGACCATTCTGCTAAATACATAAATATTCCACTGACTTTCTATTTGTTTATTACAGGGCTCCTAAGAAATTCAGATTAAATTAAATAGAAACCAACAGAAAAAAAGGGTCCAAGACAACAAAACGCATATTGGGGTAGGAAGTTTGACTTATCAGACTGAGGGTTTTCAGAGCAGGATGAGTGCAGTTCGAGTATCAACCAGTCCTCAATCACCCCAAAGCCCGGGATGTCATTGGAGTGATTGAAATCCTTTTTTTTATAGCCATTTGGTTGTAGTATAACTTTTAAGATGCTTTATATGACATCTCAGTCCATATGGCACTCAATCCCTTTTTTATAGACGCCTACCCTCCTCAGCAAAAACATTCTTGGACACCTATTATTATTATTATTATTACACAGTATTTATATAGCGCCATCATATTACGCAGCGCTGTACAAAGTCCATAGTCCTGTCACTAACTGTCCCTCAAAGGAGCTCACAATCTAATGTCCCTACCATAGTCATATGTCATTAATGTGGTCTAAGGTCAATTGTTATAAACAATCATCCACTGGATAACTTTCCCTGGGCTCCCATATCCAATAGCAAGACAACCCCCCCTCCCAATTTAGCGTTAGTGAACCCCTGAGGTTTCATTTGGGACCACATATGTGAATGATTTAGAGTGAGTGAATGAGTGGAAGATTGGTGGTACAAATGTTGACAATTTGCTCAAGTCTTATCAGTCTCGAAGGAATTTTGAAAATCCAAGCAGTGTAATTACTTCCAAACTAGGATTTGATTGCAGAAAATGGAAAGCAGTAACATTTCTATCCCAGTGGCTACAAGTCTCCTTTCTTCTGAATTTATTTTGTTTCTTGTTTTTTCAGTATGATAAAGCACATGCATCTCTGTGCATTAATATTGCATGTCCGTCCACAGAATCCATACCTGCAAAATATATTAGAAGGCCATGATAATCCTATATCTTTATCCTCCAGAATTGATTATCCTCTATACACTGGGCTTTGTCCTTCCATAAATCCTCCCAAGAACATCACACTATTACAGTTGCTTTTGTCTTGCTCTTGACAAACAACGCCGGCCACTTTTAATTTATAGAGGATAATAGATCCCTTGAAATTCTCTCACACTCCTAAGACATCATAACTCTGGCCTAATCCACTTCATTAACACACAGCTCCGGGTTTGTGAAAGCAACTCTAATTAATCCTGCATAAATATTGCTGGATCCCGTCTTCAACTTGGGAGGAAGGCCAGTTGCTTGGAAGGAAACAGCTGTTAAAAAAAGAACAATTTAACCCAAAATGATTTACTGGGGATTATTATATCACCGAACATGTGATGTTTAATCGATCCTCATATGGAATTGTAAAGGTAGATGTCAGTCAAGAAATAAATTATCAGTAAACTTGTCAGCTCTCTAAAATGGAAAAATAGACACCAATTATTAAGGCAAAACACTTGCCTACGGTCATTTTTTGCAAAAAAAAAAATCGATAAATCACTAGCTGTAGTAAGTCTTATTTTAATAAGCTTGTTCTGTTAAGGATGTTTCTCTGATCTGCGTAGAAGCTTGTAATGAGTGCTGGTAATTATCGAGAATATTATTCTAAGTTTTAATAACACATTCCGTCCTGTCATGTATTCACTAAGTCCTCATAATTACTTTCTATCCTCCGCAAAGAATTGCAAATTCTTATTGCCTGGGGCAACAATTTATACCCCATTCTGAATGTCTTTATTTGTAGCCACCCGGCTGTAACCTGCTTTAGGATGGTGCCCCACAAAAAAAGTGCTATTGGTGTGCCTTACATTCCTGATCTTCTTTTATTTGTTGATTCTGGTGCTGACCCGGATGGACTTTCTGACCCAACTTCTGCCTGCCATATTTGTACTTCCTTGCTTGCTAGTTACTGACTTTGTCTTCTCTCCTAACATTGGGCCTGATTTATTAAAGCTCTAGAAGGCTGGAGAGGATACACTGTCATTAGTGAAGCTGGGTTATCCAGCAGACAAGGAATGGATCTGGTGCATGATACAAAACATTTGCTAGGTTACAGGTTAAAGTTTTGAGTTGGTTATATTGGGCCTTTATTAAAGCTCTCCAAGAGAAGATAGACTATCATGGGAGTCATATTATAAGTCATTTGCGCCTACATAATCTTACGTACATGATTAGTGGCCACCAGTAGATGGCAATGGTGGAATCATGTAAACAGTGTTAGAAACAGCTTGTCTCTGACAACTCTGACAAATGTAATTCCAAGTCATGCCATTAGGTGTCACCCAAGTATAAACCTAGATTCTATTTTGAAAGAAAGTTTGAGGGTATAAAAAAAAAATCTTGGTTTATACTTGAGTATATACAATATAATAATGATATATTAACAGCAGTAATATATTGTGTAACTATACCACTTAACTTTAAATTATCCCCTTTTCTTTGTCAAATGAATAACCCTTACATTTATAAGAACTGTGCCAGGTTCTTCACGTTTCATCGACCCTCCAGAAGTTCAGTCATGCGGTATAATTACAGTTCTCCGATCTTTTTCTTGTGCGTGTTTATGAGTTCAGTTATTTTGTCTTTTTTCTTTTCTTAGGAACGAAGACATTGAACAGAAGCAAACAGGGCAACGCACGGTTTACTTTGTGTCAACAGCTATTTCACTTAACAAAGTTAATGTTGCAGCAACTTTCCATGTAAGCGAGCAGAAGTTGCTGCCTTATTAAACATTTCACCCAACTGATAAAGAACTTGCATACATAACATAAATCATTTCACTGGCTCTGCTGGTATCAGATGGAGGCACAATTCATGGAGGAGGAGGAGGCCCGGGTATTGGGCATGGCCATTAAATGTAGAGTCTGAGATATGCTGCACGTCTACTTTATTTCCCGCTAAGTGGATTAATCAGCCTTGCAGGCAGCTACAGCTGCTTCATTAAAGCTGAAATCCTGGAAATAGACACCTGAAATAAATTTACAGCAACTCTTTCCACCTGCCGAAGGATTTGACAGGCAGGGAATTCGGTTGGCTGCTGAATTATTTGTAAGTCTGTTCAACTGGCCTTGTGATCCAGACAGCAAGCCAAGGTCCTCCAGTTCCCGAAATCTCTTTCCGAATGCACTTGCACTTTTCTGAATGAACTGCATTGAAAAAAAAAAAACTCCAGGCAAATATTACTAATACGATGATAAATATAATCAATAGGGATGATATAAAGTGTTACCAATAGGGATAAGCGAGGATGCCTCTGTGATTTCTCGAACTCCCAATGGTTCAGTGAAATTGCGGCAAACCGATTTTGCAAAAATATCGGAAGAGGAAATGAATATAATAGGAGGATTCCCAAATGTGCATTCAGCTCTGGGAATCTCACTGTTTGCTATCCACAGGGAAGGAGTTCATCTGCAGTTCAGTTCCTACGGTCACGTGACTGTGGGAACTTTGCGGTCACAGCTGTGACTGCAGGCGATTCCCGGGGGCACTTGAGGTCAATGATTGCAACCACAGCTGCAATCATTGATGAGCTCAATGTGCGATCCCCGGTGCACTAGAGGTTAATTAACCTCAGTGCCCGGGGATTACAGAGGATTTTCAGAGCTGCATGATGCATGATAAGTCCCCTATTGGCCGACATAAAAGTGCAGTGGTTGACAGTGGGTCTTTGTGGGTCTTTGTGCAGAACTGACTTTGGGAACCCCGGCCAAAATGATTTAGTCAATTTAGTCTTATTGTTGCCAGTGTTGAATAAGGAAGGTTTGGGACCCTCGTGCAGCAACACACTTTGAAATTGTACAAATTCAGCAACATTCCAACCTTTGGCTATTTATAAATCACGATGAGGTGTAAGAATGGTGCCAGTCCAATTCTTTTGATTGGAATGTGAACATTGCAGTTGGGAGCCCTCTTGTACTGGCTTAGTCCCCTATTGGTGCACCAGAGAAAGGTCTGGGGACCTCGTACAGCCGCACACTGTGAACCTCCTGACATCCACCCTGAAGTCTGTGCGAAATGGGGCTGATTTACAAAAGGAATTCCTCCCTGTTCCTCTTTCCAATAATATTTAACACCTTGCAAAGGATACACTGTTGCTGCATGTGCATTGATCCAGAATGGCACTGCAACACACATTGGTTCTAAAGCACAAGAAAAATTCTTTTAAGGAAGTTTCGGTGGATCGCCGAGCCATTAAACAAGGAATAAGGATATTAGGAATCATATAAAATGTGCTGAACCTTCTGTAATTTTAATCCAAACTTGCTCCGAGTGTTTTAGAACTTCCGAAAAAAATCCAAAGTCACTTAGACACCATTATGTAACAACTGATCTGCTTTAATTTCAGAATAATCTGACAGTATAACAGCTAAAGGTATCCAATTAGCCCGGCAATTAAAACATCATCCTTAAGTGACTCACTTAAACTACTAAAAGCAGTTGAACGCTCATGTCTAAAAGTACAGATTAATAACAATTTCCAAAAAAAAATGACGTTGCACACTTTATATCAGTTTTTTAGCGCTCAGCAGCCTAAGGGTTATTTTCTAATGAGCAGAAATGATAAAATCTCTAATGGGTCTTTGCTTCCCTTCTTATCAAAACAGAAGAGTCTGTTCTGACATTTTGTGCATTTAATGAACATGGCTAATGGAAAGCTAATTAAAAGCCTTCGTCCTTTGGGGTGTGCGGGCTTTAATGCAACGTGTTATACCTGCTCCTTTACTCAGGTTCCGCATCACAATCATTTGTGTTATTCTGCCTAATGGTCTTCACTTTCCATTTCCTCAGTAAGAAAAAAAAAGAGGCCACGTAGAGGCGACATTAGCCGCTAACACCTGGAGACGCAGCCAGAGTCGCCAAGAACCATGAAAACAACAGCTAGGATTTTTGACTTTCCTTCCCAATGTTTACCTAGCTGTGGTGTTGCAATTATTTTTGAGTGCAAAATCTTGAAGAACAGATTGTGTGTTTTGCGTCTGGCGATGCCCTTTCCCTCCCTTTACCAATTAACTTGGTCCCTGTGTGTTTACGAACGTAATTAGAAGATCTTTCATAACTGGATTGGGTCCATGTCATACGAAATGTTAGGGATGTTTAATAAAAGAAGGAAAAGGTTTTGGTAATGTAAACAGCAATTTTGGGGAACAAATTAAATTCTGGTGAGATGGCAGATCGAATTATTTTAATGTTAGTGCTATTTAATGTAGATAGATTTCAAAAATGTTTCCGCATTTATTTTCAGTTGGTCTGTTTTCCAAAATCTTTGTATGACTTCCATCCTTTGTCCCTCACTGTATTTCTCCACCCAAAATATTCAAATACCAAGAACAAATTCTATGGGTTAATCGACCTGGTCCCATAGACGGCTGTAATGAACAAGTGCAAGCAGGATAGTACTATAATATGGAAAACAAGCAATATTGCAGCCAACTGAAACTCATTACCTATATTTTTGTTATTTTAGGGCAGGGATCTGATTTATCAAAGTGCTACGAGACTGAAGATGATAGACTACCATGGGTGAGCCAGCAAATTTGGAATTGATTTCCTAAAGGTCATTTGCTAAATATTGACAACTGTTTTCAATCTTGGACCAGATGCTTTCCAGGTTTGCTGGCTCATCCAGATTCGCTTATTTTAAATCAGGGAGCTCAGAGAGCTTTATTAAATCAGGACCATGATAACCACACTTGCTCAAGAACAGTCATGGTTATTTCAGACCCATAAAGATTGGCAACCACTCAACCATGGACTTAACTGCTCCCATTTAAGTAATTGGGGGCAGCTGGAAACCATTCTTTGCATGCAACTGCATAGGATCGCGATGAGGTTCCAAAAAGTGACTGGTTGCTTTTGGAAGAGCCACGCCATGGATACAATTGCATCTGTTAATGTGTTACCTGCAGTGTGGTTTGCTGCTCCCAGATACAGAGCAGTAGCAGGTCTACCACATGGCTTCTACCACAGATATGAAAGGAGCCTCTAAAACTGAAATCTCGGCTTGAAAAATATTGTCCACATAAAAAAGGGGATTATATAAATGTAAACAAGTGTAAACATAACAGGGACTGTGAATAATGGTATAAAGGGTAACAATATTGAGAACAAAAGAAAAGTTTAAAAAACAGAGACCAGTCGAGAGGCCTAGTAACAACACCAGCCTGAGATTGTTTTGCAATCTAGCACAGCAAAAACATCAGAAACATTTGTAGTGTCAGTAAATAGTCAAGCTGACCCAGTCACATGGGTGCCACGGTTTCTATTGTAGGTTGAGCCATGACTACCTCTCCCAAACCTGTGACAGGTGCTCATAGTGGTTCTGAATAAAGTAATGTGTGGAGACCAAGGAATGTGTGCTACTGGGATTACCAGAATATTAATTTGGATCACAGGGACCAGGTGGTAAAATGCCAAAAACACAGGATGAGAAGAATGGGTGCGGTTTTGGGGCCAAGACAGTTGGGAGCTATGGGTGTCTTACTTTACAGAATAGCATTGCACAAATCTAAGCGTACCGCAAGGGGATGTAGAGAGAGCTTTTTCGATCAGGGCAAACCCAGGTAGCAACAATACTCCACGGAAATGGTAAATTGAGACCAGTAGTACCTGGTATGAAAAGAATTTCCTGTTCGAGCCAAGCAAGGAGGAAGTCTTGTCCTCCATACATTGGATTTAATTGTTTCTCTGCAGCCATAAGTGAACTGGTGGGGGATCCGCCTTCCTCCAATATGCAGAAATACATGAGGTCGCTGCTATGATAAGATGTCTTATCACTGAGCTTTTGTAGATTTCCTGTGAGAAGCAGCTAGGTAGTAAAAGGAAAAAGATGGGATCATCTGGGATTGGGGCCAATGTCATCTTCTGAACAATGTCCCTGACTGTTGACCAAAAGGTGCGTAGGCATGGGCATTCCCAGAATATAGGAAGGATAGAGACTTTTGCTGTCTGGCATCGACAACACCACTCGGATACCTCTAGAAAACATTTATGGAGTTTTTTGGGAGTGTGGTACGATTTCAATAGAATTTTGAAATTGGACTCTTGGAACCTGTTACTGATGGACTCTTTATTGATCCACAGTAGTATGGTCTCCATCTGATCTACCGTCGATTTTTGCTACTTTTGATTGATTCATTTTGTACAAATTTAGCAGCATTTCCACAAGGGCTATTATAATTCATGGCGAGTTGTAAGAATGGTGATGATCGAATTCATTTGAGTTGAATGTAAAGAAAGCAGTTGGGCAAACATAGCAAAGTTGGATGTTCTTTTCGTAGGTGAACGAATGTTTCTATTATGTGAATATTAGAGAGTGGTGAATGTGTGCAGGTTAGGTTCAGGAATGGTTGAGTGATGTCCGGCAAGCAATCTCTGAAGTTGCATAAATGTTCTTTGAGGTTCAACCCAATGATCAAGTCAACCCCAGTTAAAGGCAATGAAAGGCAAAACTTCCAATTAAAAGATCAAATATTTTTAGTGTATTCATTCCAAAGAGAAATTATCACACAGCACAGAATATATAATGATTGCTTCTTCAATTCAGCTTTCCTGCAGGGCTCTATCCTCACCATCCATGTGACATTTTCTATACTGGGACCTATTACTATTAATATCATTTTGACTCCATGGAGAACACTAAACGTAAACGCTGCATTTCTTATCTAGCAAATGTCTTTTGTGCAGCTCAGGGGGAACTAGGTTCCATTTAGTCACAATTTCCCCCCCAGTGCTTCTTGTTGGAAAAGCGTGGCATTGGAAATCGAGCAAAGTTTCTAAATACATGTGAGAGCATTAATGTGTGTCCCAGGTGTACTCACTAAATCTCCGAACATCAAGTGCGTCCTCTGGAGAGAAATTATCCTGGACCTACTGTTATAAGAGGAAATAAAAGCGACAGCTGACCTATTTTCTCTGATTTTCAAATTGCAGTTAAATTAGTTCATATAGATTATAGAGTTCCTGTTGTAGCCACATGTGACATTATAAAGTCCCACTGATAATTACCGTTTTATTACAACTGGGCCAGAGATTGTTGCTGCTGGCAGTTTCTGTGTGAATAATCTAAATATATATTATAATCTCCCAATCTGCAAATATATATGAATAAAACTTTCCCTCCCTCTTTTATCTTTTGGGTTTTTTGAGTAGGTTCTTGTTTTAGATCCGGTGTACAGATGGGTATGAATATATTGACAATGTTGGTTTTTGGTTCATTTATATTTTACAGAATTATATTAAAATCTATATTTTACCTTTTATATACAATCTATGTTCTATGAATTATTATTTAATACAGGAAGTGCTCATGACAAAGGATTCACAAAGCACTAAGGGTATTCTAAAGAGGTTTTGTCTTGGACTTTCCATTTCTGATGGAATCATGGAACCATATGCATATGGCAGTAGGAAGGGGGAAGAGTCACCGTCTTGCCTCATTCCAATTTGTCCAACCTTTCATCAGATCAAATTTCTAGTTTTCCAAATATACTGCCCCGACGTTAAAGACTGGATGGGAAAAAAGAGCCTCCTGGGATACCTATGTCATTTACCCCAGGTGGTTTGTGGCTGGTCCTGAGATTACACATGTGCAGAAGGGGATTTTCCCTGCATTATATGTGCAGTGAGATTGGCACTTTTTTTTACATTTACTGGTGGAAACGTCACCTGATCTTGCACCTGAAGCCTGGAAGATGAAGGCAAAAAGATGGTGGTGCCCAGTGGTTAGGAAGAAAGAATCCATGATGGTGCTAGAAATAATCAAAGCTAGCTGTGGAGAGAGTGAGGGCTCTGTGGAAGTAAAGGTATCATTTTTTATTTAACGAAAGTTCTGCTTTAACAAAATTTGTGGCAGCTGGACTAAATGTAAAAAAATATATGGAATATTAGGTCCGTTATTGCAGAAGAGACAGGAGATTTTCCTTCTGCAATAAAGTAAACTTAGCTGCCTGATGGAGCCAACATCTTCATCCACTCTTCCGGGTGTTGGGTAATTGGCCAAATTGATTGGCTAGGCTGGGATGATGTGCACATGGGCATGTTGGGATAGTAGGGACTGTAGAGGGTTGAATGGGTTGAAGGACTGAATTTATTTTCATGCATACGTATATAAAACTCTGATTAATCATTGCAATGAATGGATGAATAATAAACTTCTATACCCAAATACTAAAGCTTCTTCATAAATAGTCCCCAGGGAGACGTCTATGATCCGAAACACATAGCTACCCATCTGTGTGATTAATCGCTTGCCTGTTTTCAATTAGGCTTAGAAAGATAGAGATTTGTTCCGCTGACCTTTTGATTATTTCATTTGTATTTTTTTTATGCTAAAAAAAAAGAAAAAACAACATTGAAACATTCGGTTTGTAAATGCTTTTAAAATCTTTCTTTTGTTTATAATCTGCATGGCTGAGGTTTTCCAAGGACATGCCTTTTACCTTGATAGTTTTGTGCATTTTAGTTTGTCCCCTTTTTTGGTCTCAGAATGTTGGAAGTTATGATTCAATCAAAGGTATTGCCTAGTTATTCATTTTTGATTCACCTAAATATTTGCACATGTATTTTTTATAGGGATTAGCAAGGGTTAAACGATTCCTGCTTGAAATTAGAGGTAAATACAATTGATAAATTTCTCTTTGCCGACATTTCCGAGAGTACAGGGGGGTTAATGGGCAAGACAGAAATATCTTTATTTAGGGCTCACCGGCAAACTAATAAAAAGTTTTTTAAATTAAAAAAAGTTTAAGTTTTGCAAGGCCACCCATATTTAAAGCACCCTAAATGTTAAATCTCCTGCACTACTAATGCAGAAAATCCAAGAATGTACATCTATGCTCATTACCTTTGGAAGGGTAATATTATAAGTATTAAGTAATAAGTAATGGTTGCAAATGCGGACCGATGCAAATAATGAAACAGGAGGAGAGAGCCCTGCCCAGAAGAGCTTACAATCTAAGGTCATGGGAGGGGGTATGGAATGGTGGGAGGGTAGTGAGGGTTTAGGAGACAGAAGAAGACGGGTAGGTGGGAATGAAGCGTTGGGTTTAGGGTCTCTTTTAACTGTGCAGAAAGTAGGAAATATCCGAATAGGAAGGAAAACCATTCCCGAGAATTGGGGCAGCTCTATATATATATGTTCATAAAATATAACAGTTGTATTTAATATTTTAATTTGCATGTTATTAAGGAAGTTGAAATCTTTACATTTAGAAGGACAACCTTATCGAGTGATGTTACTCTCATTTACAACCACCTTGGTATATAGAACCCCAAAAATAGGACACACTAATTTTAAATTAAAGGAAAGCAAAGACTAGAAGTTGAACTACATGGTTACCAAAGGAACTCAACACATTAGCCAGGAAATCTAAGTGATAGGTCCCTTCGATAATACTTATAGAAATGCGTCTCCTGAGAAGTACTTTAGCTTCAATGGTCTAGAATTAAGCTTTATGTTGCGTGAAGGTGAGTAAAATGCGTTGTTCTGTTGCTTCAAACTTAAGTGAACATTGAAGGATCATAGGAAGTAGTTACTTATTAAGACTAAGATACCTAGAAGGGGAGAATTGAGCGCTTGATAGACTGCTATGATTGGCTGTCTTTTTCTTGCAGACTCTTCTCTCGTATCAAAGAGCACTTTTGGTTAAGGTGACCATATAAATGTTTCATTTTGGGTCATTTGTGAACTAATTGTGCTGCGGAAGTATGGGAATTGCAAGCTAGTTACTTTCTTGTATTATTGAGCCAGAGTGTTAAAAATGACCTACTGACATACTACCTGGCCAAGACTTTGGGACAGTTGAGGATCACCCCTGTATGAGCTGGTTGGACATTTGTTTTCCATAACCATGGTTAGTTAAATGGAAGTGACCCTCTGATTGTTACTTAACAGGTTCCATGCTTCTAGTAAGGCTTTTTGCAAGAATTTGGAGAATACTTGGGGTAATCTATGTCCCATGTTCAGAAAATAAAACATTTATGAGGTAGGTACTCATATTTTATGTGAAGACCCGACTCAAACCTGGCACTCCAATTCAAATATTAATGACATACTACCTGGCCAAAGATTGTGAACACCTGACCATCACACCAGATGAGCTGATTGGACACTCTCTTCCCCAACTATGACTTGGTTGGGCATTTTCTTTCCCAACCATATGCAAGTTGCCCTCTAATTGTGGCTTTCCCAATCTCTGACATCCTAGGAAGACTTTCCTTAAGAATTTGGAGTATGACCAAAGTAATTTGTGCTCATTTAGCTAAAAGAACATTTCTGAGGACAGGTACTGATAGCTACGTAACTCATATCTGGCATTCCAATTCACCCCATACATATTTAATACAGGTAAGATCAAGGCTCTGTATAGGCAACATGAATACCTGAAAATGTTTGCCAATTCACCTGACACGGGGGAGGCTGGAGGACGGGTTTGTCTGGTTTCATTGTTTTTTCTCAATGTTGTCTGTCTTGCACACTACACAACATTTAGAGTTCTACTTTATTATTCTGCCTTTTCTTCCTGTGGATAGAAAGTCTTTACTATCCACTGTTGTGGTCCCAGCGGAGCCCTGTAACAGCAGGAAATAAATTGTAAAAGCTTCAGATTCCCCTCCATACCACAAGCTAACTCTTGGGCTCATGCTCCATCTAGCCTGGGGGGTGCCTGTGTTTTAATTAATTATTCTGAATCAAGCAGCGATGAATACTGTATGCCCCAAGGCCTTCTGTAAACTTGTAAATGTGCTCTCTTGATTGTAAAGAAACTAAATAGGCATGAGCGAATCTCTCTGCATATCGAGAAATCTGCAAATTTCTATTTTTTTCATGTGGTTAATTTATCTGTATGAATGCAAATTAGTCCACTTTGAGAACTCATACAAATCATACAAAGTTGGAAGTCAAGCTGACTGTATCTTGGTTTATTTTCCTTAGATAAGAAAAATCTTTATATATTATGCAGGTGGACAAATAATAATTTGATCAGCGCATCATTTACCATGGAAAAATGTTTGACCGTGTACACACTTTTATGTTGTTGTGTTTGTAAGCAAATACAAGTATATCCTTCATTTGGAACATTGCATGGAGGAATACATTTGTCAGTGTGCCTAATACAATGATAATGTTTTTTATGGAATGGTGGGATCTTGGTTTGATAGACTTTGTAGGTATACTTTAGCTAACTCTTTGCCATACAATATCTATAGCAATCCTGTGGAATATGGCTGTCTCCATGAGAATGAGTGGCGTCTTGGCAAACAAGTGAACCCAGTAGGGGCAAGTTCTGCTGAAAGAATGTGTAGCCACAATGAAGATCAATGCAATATGTGAGACTGGGCAACGATGGAGGAGGTGAAATGAAGTCTTGAATGGACAATTGTTCCCAACATCTATTTGTTTCTAGAGCAATTTGCATAATAAAACTGATACCATCCACTTGATTAGCAAAAGTTTGGTCATATTTTTCAATTGGAAATTGTCAAAGATAACAATGACTTGATTCTATCCTGGCAACTCGGGCCAGCTCTCCAGAACAGTATTTACCCCATTCTGATTTACCCAATTACCTTTTCTAATACAGATTCACAAGGACCAGTAATTTTTGAAGCATGAATTAGTTAGCACCATCTGGGGAGAGAGTGTGGATGGATGTGCTGGTATGGTAACCCTCAACCTAAAATAGATGCATTTGCAGCCTTTGACCCATGTTGATGACTCTCCCTTGGCCGTGACTAAAATTACTCTTGGCCTCCCATTCCAACCTCTTATTTCTCTTTCTTTGACCCGGTTCTCAACTTGTAGTTTTGTAATTCACATTGATTATGCCAGTTATTTTTGGCCTAGTGTATCCAAGGGCTGCAGCCAGGGATATATTCCTCCACCAAGCCTTTTATCTTTTGTGTAATGTGCTGGTTACTTTCAAGCTACTTAAACCTTACACCTTGGCACTTTTAAGACATAGGGATGCTTGGATAATTTATTATAACCAAATTTATTCTTCTTGGTCAGGCCCACCATGTGAGTTGTACTCTCATTCAACCTAATGGAGCTTTTAGACAGAGATGTTTTAGGTTTCCTTGTGCCATGAGTAAGAAACACATCATCCCTGCCATATGGGCATGAGTGGGGGGTGTCACAAGCAATGTTGTCACTAGACACACACAGTTATAAGCTGTACCCTATGATATACATTTTCTTTTTGCACCTTGCCACCATTAGGTCACCACATTTTGTCCATCACTCTCTTTTTTGCATTCACCCTACATCCCCAACCATGCATCAGTTACCATTATTTCATTTTCTCTTTCCATTCCCCTTTTTTTCCGCTATCCCTCCAGTCTATCCTTACAACATGCTCACTTTCCCCCATTACATTTTTGCTACTGGCTTCCATTCAGCCCATTATTCCCTGTCATCCTCCATCCTTTTGCTACCCTCTATTGCTGCCCATTCATATATGCCACCTCTACCTCTGTATATATCCAACCTCTTCTAGTTTTAGCCTCTCCGACTGTACTATTGCATTCTGGACTATGGAAGGAGGCACTGAAATGCTGGGTAAAATGGAAATGCAACTGGGTGGATTCTTCCATGGAACTTGCACAGTTTGCACAATCTAGAGGGAGTGCAGAATACTTAAAGTGAAAGTAGAAAATAGACTAAAAATCAGATGCAGTATAAAGGACAGCCACTCCCTGTCGCTGAAGAGTGTGACAACAGTAAAAGGCCGGTATTAAAAGACCTTTATATCCTTATGTCACACTTACCTCTTCCTCACAAAAGTACAGACACCTCTCTCCTGCGCATGCGGGCAGTTCTGGGCGTGCCTACGCTACCAAAGTTTTATCAGTTGTCCAACCCGCCGGCCAATCAGAAAATAGCGTCTTAACCAATTCCTGGCTATTTATCTAGCTCAGACACAACACTCAGCGTTCGTGCAACGTGTCTCCACTAGTGCTGAGCCCTTAGCGTCTGAGCTAGTTCCTGTATACCTGTTGCTTGATTCAGTGTTTCCTCTGTACAGCTCCTGTGTTAACCCCTTGTTGCCCAATCTGTTGTACTGTTCCAGTGTTCCTCTCTGTGGATATTCCTGTGCCTCCTGTTGCTTCCTGTGCCTCCTGTGTTCCCTGTGTTTGCAGTGGCCCCTGTGTCACTAGTGTTTATATCCTTCATCCCTGGTGTTTGACCCCTGGCTTAAGACCTGACCATTCTTGCTTGCTGCCTGCCCTGACCCTGGATTTAATTAATGATTCTTTTGCTTAGTGATTTGCTGCCATGTATCTTCCTGCCCACCCTGGTGTGCCCAAGGACCATAACCTGGCAGTAACCAGCAACATCCTCATCACTAGAAGCTTTGGAGAAGACCTGGTCGCTGCTTAGACTCTGCGCCTTGGCCCTTCTTAGGGCTCACACCACTTTTGTGCAAGTTTTAGCGCCCCCCAGGGGCCCTGTCTCCCCTAGCATGACACTTTAAGGGATCTCAGAAGTACCATCTTATACAAACCATTCAACCTCATATCATAAGCTGTTGTTTCCTTTCAAGAAGCCAGTTAAAGTGAAACATGTTGGGATCTCTTTAAGACAACTGCAATTACTTACTGGACAATTTTGTGTTACTTAAGTTCATATTGCATCAGCAGGATTTTTATTGAGCCATGTTTGGCTAAAATACACACTCTGTATATAACCTATTTCACTGTATATGTATTGAGATTTACTATCATATTATTTCTGTACCAAATTGACATTAATAAAGTTGCTTGAATACACAAATTTATTTGCCACAAACCCCCCTTTGTTGCTATATTTTTATCACTCTTATTGTTTTAGGGCTAGCAAACCAGACAAAACACTTTGTACACACCAAGAGACCTCCCCAACCACTTACAGTTTTGCCAACCCCTAGATATACCCAAAATCCAATGTAAACCCAAACCCAAAATCCAATGTAAACCCAAACCAAAAATCCAATGTAAACCCAATATTCCTGAAAAATCTTTCATATAAGTGAAATAAACACAAGCAAAGGTTTTCTTACAGTAGTTATACAGCCTCCAGGTTCTAACAGTCTTGAGTATAAATAGTCAGCACTTACCATGCAAAGAATGATGGGCTTTGATGTTGAACAACTACCAAGTGGCGTGAAATCTAATCAGCTATATTTCACTGGGGAAGGGGGGGGGGGGTATAACAATAATATCATTGTGCCAAAAGTTACACTTTAATTATTAATTCTTCCTATTGATAAATAAAAATAATTGGTTGGTCTTCCTGGACAGCAGATCTTTACTAATTTGCTCCCCTTTTCTAGGTGAGAACTAAGCCTGACCTATGAAGGTTGCTGTGCTGAAAAAAACCATAATCATTTTTTTTCTCTGACTTGAAAGTAAAACTTTGTAAGAAACTTGCTGAAATCAGAGCACCTTCTGCCGTGAGCTGTTAGTTGCTGACTTTTCATTCCCCGTAACTGAATTATTAATCCAAGCAGAATGTATGACAGAGCGTGTGGTCATGTTTCCCAATTCACAAATCTGAAATGACAAATAGGGCCACTTACAAAGAATGCTACCTCAGCCGGGATTTCACTGCCGGCTAAATATATCTCGCCAAATCAGACGACATCACAAGCTCATCTATTTCTTTTTTGCTGCAGAGTAATCCTAGCGATGCAGAAATTCCCTGGGGGGCAAAAGAAAGAAGGACCAGAGAGGAAGGATTGTGTCTGTGTTCTAAGAAAAATTGCTGGCCTTGGTTAATACCAGCAGCTTATGTTTTAGATTTAACCACTTCGTTCTTCTCAAATTAAAAAGCAAATCTATTGGAAAAGGTTTATTCTCATTGTTATCAACTTCAGGAGGTGTTTTCCATCTTTATTAACCACTTGAAGTAAAACTATATCCCCATTTGCTGGGGAAGTTCAACTTTAAGAAAGACATTTATTTTCATTGCCCACCTTTAGTATTGATAGTTGATAGTTGACTGTCCTATCCTTGACGCTTTGTACAACACCACCACAATGGTCTTTGCCAAATGCACACCACCATCTTTGCTGATTCAACCACCACCAAATTCACCACCATCCTCTTTACCAATTGCACCTTCACCTTACTTTTTGCCAAATGCACCACCACCAACTTGTTTGCCGATTGTGCAATCAGTTGTGGCCATTTGTTGAAGTTAACTATTTAATAAGAATTATTTGTGATGATAGAATTGGATTTTATTCACTTTTTTTTTGATGAAGCTAAGCCATTTTTAGGATCTGTAGTCATCTTGTACATTTCACAAGTGAAGCATCTTGAACAATGTTTGTACTTGTTTTTGTTTCTCCAGTTATTTGGGTAACAATACCAGATAAGGGGGTTTGCAAAATGATATAAATTTACCTTTTTGCAAATATTTCTCTACTTGAAATAAAGCATTATTTCTGCAAAATCAAATGGGGACATAACCTGTTTATCACTCCTTATTGCCTGCTGCATATTAAGCCTAAGAGCTGCCTAATCCTTTACCCCTTAAACTTCTACATATTCTGAAAAGCCAATGCTTCCCTATAATTCCTTACTGTACAGCAAGCTTAAAATAGGACATTTTAGCTTTCTACCTAAACATTTCTGAATTGGCATTAACTTGGGCTTTAGAATAAACTCCCTAGTCCTAGAATAACCACAGCATCAGCAAAAAAAGCAACAAAAAACAAAATGGCAGTTTTCTGAATTGCTTATGAGATTGTCCAGTATATCTCTTCTGGGTAGATCATCTTTCACATACAGCCCCTGAGGAAGGGAGACTTTACCCCTGAAACATGTTGGATTTTTTATATCAAACTGAAAAAAAGAATTTTACTCTGGACTAGACACATGGAAATTTTTACTACTTCTCTGATATTCATTGCTTTGGCTGCTTTTAGGGCCAAATCCTTATTCATTCCTATTGTAAATTGAAGAGTTTATTGTCTTCTAAATGAGATTCCAATGATTTTGTTTTCTATTTGATACCATTGCCAAAGGAAACCATTCACTTTGACCTCTGGATCAAGTTTGCTTATACTTGGCCAGTTTTTTTACCTTTTCTTCTTTAGCACATAATTCGTTTCTGAAGATTTCTGAAGGTTCTAATGAATGTATTACTACATGTACAAGTGCCAACATGTTTTGGGGGTTCCTCAAGCCAACTCAATCAGGGCTTAATATTTTATATATATTATATAAATGATCTATATTAAAAATATTATAAAATATCTAATTTATATATATTAGTCAACAAGTATGCAGTCTTCTCCATTGATGGTCACCCAACCCTTGAGGCCAACCAAGTAGAGGACCATGTATAAAAAGCATGCCACAATGTTGGCTGTAGGTGAAAAACAACCTAAGCTAATGTCCATCCTTTTCAGCAATCATTTTTAGAAAAGTTTGGGGAAATGTTGTGGAATATTACCGAGTTCCGTATCTTTCCTTTGAAGAGCTTCCATGTATTGTTACTGCAAGCATTGGGCCTTATTCCGCAGGGAAGCATGACATCCAGACAGATGAGATTGTAACTTTGTTGCCTTCTATCTAATATATGGCGACAGACTTCATATGCATGAACAATGCTCTCTCCTCACACATTGCTTGCCCCGGCTCTGTCTCCCCCTGTAATCCCTGGGCTTCCTTTATCCTTCTCCATCTCCTTGAGAAGGAGCTAGTCCAGTAAATTGAATTGTAATGGCTTACAATCTATTTCAATTTAAAAGCAATATAACAAAATGGGAAGCATTATCTTACATGAAGTAGCAACTTGGCTTTTTTTTTAGAAGAGAAGTAGAAAGCGGGGTCACGGTGAAGACATCTTCTAATCTTTCTTTATCTTCTTTACAGACTGATCTGTGACAGCAGAAAATACTGCTGCATTTTTCTGGCACTGCTTAATAATTCACGATTGGTGAGATGATGCCGAGATGATTCTATTCCACTTCCCGGGATGGGTGCTGGAGAACGGATGACAGGGCAATGATATTGTTCACTTGTGCTGATTTGTGTGGCATTTCTGCAGCATGAGAAAAACATTGAGAGGTTTACAATGTTGATATGGATTTGGGTGGACAAAATACTCACACAAAAGGTTTTGCATTCAATAAACTGATAAAGTGCTCCACAGTACTTGCCAATTTGTTGCCTATTCATTTTTTATCAACAAGATGGCAGAAGGACCCTGCCAAGCACCCAGCTAGGAGTCATTGTGTGCACATTTCTACATCTGTGATATCATTGGTGTAAACTTTGAGTATTTTATTCATTACAAGCTAATGAAGAAGAAGAATTCTGTCTTTTACATCGTTTTAATTCTTTTTACCGAAAATAAAATAAAATTGGACTTCCACTGCATCCAAACTAGTGACTGGTGCCCACTCTGGACAGTTTTATACAAAATGGGGCCCTGGGCAACTAAGATCTGGTACCCCCAAATGGATAGCATTCTAGCTTTCTGCAATTTTATCAAGTGGGCCCTAAAGAAGGTGACCAATTACATTCTCCAGGATCCGAATTTATAAAATGGCATTGATGTGAAATGCTATGAATTTAGAGGCACCATTTGTTATTTGCACAATGTCTAAACCTGCCCCTCTACCCGTGGAGCAGATTGTGCATTATTTGTTCATCTCTGCTCTCATTTGACTATAAGGGTAAATGACGATGAAGGAAGAGAGAAGTTGTGAAAAGTTTTCACTTTGCTGTGATCTGGTCATTTTATCATTTGCTAAAATGTGCCATTTAGGCAACTTTCATTGTAGTCAATGGACGATGGCTTGTGGTGGTTTACAATGGCACAATGCTTTATATGGCTTTTGACACTTTTGGGCACTCATGTCATTACTATACCATTTACCATGTTTTAGTAGTTAGAAAAGGGCAAGGTGATGCCTGACATCATCCAGCCAGGAAATGAGGTGGAGCTCTATCTGATGTGCTGCAGATTCTAATGTTCTAATGAAGCTCAGAGTGTGCAGTAAAATCAGGGGAAGCAAATTCAGTTCATGAGGGAGCCGGTACAACTGTGCAAGACTGCATGGGAGGCTGGAGGGCAGATTTAATAAAGGTAAGGGTGGAGGGCAGATTTAATGAAAGTAAGGGTGGAGGGCAGATTTAATGAAAGTAAGGGTGGAGGGCAGATTTAATAAAGGTAAGGGTGGAGGGTAGAT
Organism: Pyxicephalus adspersus; assembly: GCF_032062135.1. Lineage (NCBI taxonomy): Eukaryota > Metazoa > Chordata > Amphibia > Anura > Pyxicephalidae > Pyxicephalus > Pyxicephalus adspersus. Next base: position 2,263,214 of record NC_092867.1, on the reverse strand, counting down.
TTAATAAAGGTAAGGGTGGACGGTACTGTTAATGAAAGTGAGGGTGGAGGGCAGATTTAATGAAAGTGAGGGTGGAGGGAGTAATAAATGAATAGAAGACTGGAGGGCATGTTATTGTTATTATTATTAATAATATTGAACAGGATTATTATAGCGCCAACATATAACACAGCGCTGTACATTAAATAGTAGCTGCAAATGACAGACAGTGACGCAGGAGGAGGAGAGAACCCTGCTCGAAGAGCTTACAATCTAGAAGGTGAGGGAAGTATCACACATATTGAATGAATGGAAGGCTGGAGGTCAGATTAAATGAATGGAAGGCTGGAGGGGATATTAAATGATTGGAAGGCTGGAGGGGATATTAAATGATTGGAAGGCTGGAGGGGATATTAAATGATTGGAAGGCTGGAGGGCATATTAAATGATTGGAAGGCTGGAGGGCATATTAAATGAAGGGGTGGCTAAAGGACAGATGGAATAAAGGGAAGCCCAGAGTTCACCCTTAACTTCTGCCAAAAGCCATAGACTATCTATTCAGAATAAACGTGGCCCTCTCCGTGGTGCTGAAATCTTTGCATGAGCCTGAAATAATTGCCTGCAATGCTTTCAACATGAAAAGAGCAATTCAATGGCTCAGGAAAAAAATAAAATATAAAACAACCCTCTGTGGTTCCTACATTGTGCACCAAAAGAATGGAGCCCCCAGAAATCCCCAATGAAAGCATTATATCCTCCCTCTAAAACGCCCAATCCCAGCCTGTAATTGCTTTTTCTGCCGAGCTCCCCGCTTTGCGGAAATAAAAGCGCGCAGCGAAATGACAAGTCGATCAGATGCGCTGTATGCATGTCAGCACAAATGCAGGAAGCAGCTAAAAGGATTTTCTTATGTACTTAGCCTTCTGATTTTTTGCTGAGTCTAAAGTGAAACAAAGACCCCTGTTCATGACATGAAATATTACAATGCAGATCAATAGAAAAATGATCAGAGACAGGGCGAGGGTGGCACGATTAACCTTTTCCATGCCTGCAGAGATGTGCCAGCATCTGCACCTGCTTTGTGGCCATGACAATGACTGTAGACCTATGGCCATTATTGCTGTGCCTTAAAGCAGAGATCCTCTAAAAAACATATTGAAAAAAATAGGCAATATTAAGCAAACATACATTGTATGCTGTAATGCTCACAACCTGTAGCAGTAACAATTCTTTACCACTAGATGTCACTACTAACATTTGTAACATTTAGCCAATTCCTTCGAGCCAAGTCTGCCATGGGTCCGCCCCCGAGGGACAACTTTATAGCTCACTTAATTTTTTTTTTCTTTACTTTTTCCTATGTGTGTGTTTGTGTATATGTTAGGTTTTGGATAGACAAGATAAAAACCTTTCACAGCTTCTTTTTACATATATTTTTCCTATATGTATTTTAATGTTTGCCTGGAGCACTTTTTCTTAAATTTCAATCTGAACATTTCTTCTACAGTACTCTATTTTTCTGCCAGATGTCCTCTATCTGATGGCTGGCATCAATCAATTTACTTCCTCTAATCCAGGCATTCCAGGACCTAGTCCCATTTGGAATTGAATGGACTGGGAACAGAGAAGCAGCACAACGATAAGCTCATCTCTCTAAAAAAAGAAACTAAAAAGGGGCAAGCACTACTTTTTGTGCACTGTTTTTTTAATGGGCAACCCATTGCAATGGATGAGCTACGTAAACCCCCGGCACACACAGACATCTATAGCACCGCACTATTGTTGCCACATAAATGTGAACCCAGCCCTAATGATTACTGAGCTGGATTCAGTTGGGTTTTTATATCTACTCCCTTAGAAACTTTTTTTGCCAACTTTCACCCTGAACAGCAAAACTACTAACTAGCAATATTCAAGAATAGTACAGTGAAATGACAAATGAATAATAAATATGTTTGCCATGGCAATCTATCAAACCACAGATATCATGTATACAGCAGGTGAGATCTCCAGATAGATCTACAAATCTGGGACCACATTATAGTTATTTTTGTTAATATTTTTTATTATTACAAAAATGATCAGAAAATTTAAATGTCTATTTGTAAAGAGGATTGGGGAAGGAGGAGAAACTTAATGTCAAAATGTAAAATGTCTCAGGTATTCCCCAATATAAAATGGTTTTACAATATAAACACTGTTTTAAGCAGCATAAAATAAGCAGTTCCATGAGGGGATACAGTGAGTTCAGATTGCTAATTTATAGAATAATCTTTGGAACTGACGCGTTTCACAAAGGTGTTTCAGATATTATTATAATTATTCAGATTCTGCATGTGAGGTAAATAGGAGTCAATCACTACATACACATAATATGATAGGTATAAATATTTCTTGGTATCATGTACTAAAAAACTTCTTGTTTACCATGCAGTCATTGTGAGATATAGTCCAATGCTAAAGCATTTTTACGAAACGCATTGGCTCCAAAGACTATCCTATATTTATTATAGGACAGTCCTAAAAATCTCATTGGCTATTGAAATGTAAAAGACAACACTGTAGGTTGGGGATCGAGGTATTATTTGATTACCTTAGGAGATCTAGGGCCACTAGAGGAATTCGGTCAGATTGAATTTGGTCAAATTGATTTAGAAATCAGACCGGATTTGGCAAATTCTGGGTTAGAGTCTTGATTTCACAATTTTTAGTATTTGTAGACAATTTTGGAACCTTGGGCAGAATGGGACTAGTCTGAATCCATATTTTATGTTCTGTTCACCTCTAGCATGATGAGAAAAAAGGTGTATTCACAATGGAGAAAAATTGCCTGTTGATAACTGCAACTAATTGCTGTGATTTCACTTGGTTAACAGTCACATTGTTTCTAAGCACTTTCCCCAAAGGAAATTTAATATATTTTTATTTTATTTTTTTTACTGTCATTATAGCTTACTTTAATTAATAATAAATGGCACCTTGGCTAGCCGTGCATCACCTTTTATAAATGGCTGCTCTGACATAATTTGTAATACCAGCCACAGCACTTTGTAGAAGACAAGCATACCAGTGCGACAACCTATTTTTGAATGACCAGAAAGCCTTAGTCCAAGTTCCAATTTAAGGTTACAATAGCTCTGAGTCAGATCTGGTCCACTCAGAATTGACCACCACTAGTATACACGTTTATAGACTGTACCTGCTAGCACTTCAGTGGTAAGAAAAAAATGTTATCATCATTGTCACTGCTGATTCACAAGCATGTAGTTTGTTCCTAAGCATCTGGTGACACCTAGTCAGCCCGCCCTCTGCCTCTGACGCTTTTTGGATTGGCAGTACTGACTGTTGCTTAACTCCTCCCACTGGGAGCTGCAGTTCCTGGTAGGGAGGAGCACAAGAGATACAAATAGAGGAACATCTGGCTCAGTCAGAGGAAGTATTTCTTATTTTATGAAGCTTGGACATCACATAGTAAATTGTTTGCCATTTGTTTAAGCTTTAGTTGTACTTTTACCCTAATTAATAAAAATGCATGTTCATGGGCAATACATGTTTAACAATTCATGATCCAAAATTTGAAGTCCCAAGAATCCCAAACTGCACAATATCATTGGATGCAGAATGGTTTGGGAAATTTCCACCATTAATGAGATGATGGGGCCAAAAAAAACTTAAGCCTCTTCTTTTACAATCCGGGCAGAGATACTAAGCAGGAACTAGCAGGCAATGTAAGACAGAGGAAGCCTCAGGAGCCTAAAGGAGACCTCAGGGGATCTAAACTGCCAAATAAAAATGGCATTTGGATTGGCCAACTAAATCTACAAAATGTATTCCAAAGGTAATATCATGCAACATTCAGGATCAATTCTGATGACACCATTACCTCAGTGCACACCAGGTGTGATCGGCCAGTGTTTGACTTGTTTTAGTCTTCTGCTCTATTAAGTTTTATAATGGAAATATTTAGTTTTCTCTGCCATCGGGAAGCTTCTCTGCATATGAAATGTACACGAATATATTTGGGGAATCGAACGTTAGTGAAATCCGACTAGAACTTATTTCAGCTGATAAAACTTTTAGAGGCTTTTCGTTACTAAATATTTAAAGCATAAAACCTGCACTTGCAGTGTTTTAAAAAGCTGAGCTGTCTAAAATAATGGGACATGAGAATTTTTCAGCTTCAGCTCATGATGCTCATTTGGCACAGCAACATTAGTTAAAGTTGAACTCCAGCCTTGCATTCAATCAATCTGCCCGCAGCCCACCCTTTATTAAATCTGCCCTCTATCAACCCCTTTTTTAAATCTGCCCTGCAGCCTCCCCTCTATCTAATCCTCCCTCCAGCCTCCCCTTCCTTAAATCTATCCCCAGCCTCCTCCTCTTTAAATCGTCTCTCTAACCTCCCTTCAGTTTTGCAGAATAGTCTGCTTCTCTCCTGGACTGAAATTGATTCTCCCGATTTCACTGCACACTGTGAGCTTTCCACAATGTGCGCTAAAAGCTGTAGCAAGTCAAATAGAGCCTGTTTCATTTCCTGGACATCGAGCATTATCCAGCAAACCTGGAATGGATTTTGCAAAAAGTATTTCCTTGTATTTGGCAAAAGCTTTAGATCCTGGACCAAACGCAATGGTTTGCTGGATCACCCAGATTCTCCTTTGCTAGTCTATCTTCACCAGTCTTATAGAGCTTTAATAAAGCAGGCCCTTTGTGTCTGGTAAATTGTCGTCAAAGAGGGGAATTATGGGGAAATCTGCTAAGAAGAGACCCAGATAGCAGTAAACTCTAACAGAGACCTTCCCACTATACCCAAGACATTTTGGCTGGAAGTACTCACAAAACGCGTAGTCCTATATGATCTCACTTTCAGAACCGTTGACCCTGGGAATGTTTTCTAATTATTCCACATAAACAGCCGTCATCCTTAACTCACGGAATGCACATCATCTATAACACGCGGCTTTCAGATCAATTATATGGCACATCCAATAAGGAAGATTTATTAGTAATAGGAGGAATTGGCAAATCTATGAAAAGCGTGCGGCCTCTCACCTTTACATTTTAATCTGGAGGAACACTTCATTATTATTCCAGGCTTCCTCCAAGGAAGCCAACGTTGAATATTCAGATATTAGGAGGCTTAATAAATAAAACATTCTGGCATTTTGCTGATGTGGCTCTGTGTACAGTACAGGGAGGCATCGCTCATAAGGGATATTAGCAAACCTGTACTGCGTTGAGTCTCACAGGTGACCCGGGCTAATTGCTGCTCCCCTAACACTGTTGTCACTGTGAGACCATTTCCAATACAATAATGATAATGAAGCCTTGTCCTCATTCATCAGCATATATCCTTGTCGGTGAAACTAGGTCTCTGTACTCATTTGTTTTTCAATGAAGGTTTTCAGCATTGCCTAGGTCGATAGCCTAATGAAAGGGCAGTGACCGTGACCCTTACCTTGCATGCGGAAATAAAAATAAATTATTTTAAAGCTAAAAAGCACAGTACAGAAAGAAAATATCTGCCAGAAGCAAAATACAGTTCTGTTCCACAGTATCTTTACATCGACACCAGCAAAAGGGTTAAAGGCGGCTAATGAGGACAGGTGTGTACAGCAAAAATTAAGCTGCAGTGCTGAGTAACTACCAGCAGATGGCGATGATTCAAAGCTGATTATTTTATCCTATCTAAAAATGCAGAGATTTTTATGTTGTTGTCACTAGTAAGGTTCTATTCAACAAGTTAAAAAATATTTTTGGACCTCTATACTTACATAGTAGGGGCCTTATTCAGTATTTACCTGAAGCTGTTCTCTCCAATATACTCTTTTTTTAAGGAGAGGAGTAAAACTTTGAGTGTTCCTAGGCTTCCCGGAGGTCAGGAAGGTATTGGTTGAGTGGTTGTCATCTTTTGATGGTGTTTATATGGAACCAGTGATTCTTTGTGTTGCCTTCCATAGCTGTGCGAGGAACCTCTGCCCTTTTTATAGCACTGCTTGTTTCCACTTGACATGAGTTAATAAAATAACTCTTGCCTGAGGTCTTCTCCTTCAATTCTCGCATGTCTGAGTCACTCTGGCACCGAGCTTTAGATCCACCGACAGAAAGAGGAGCCTTCAAGGGAACTTACAAAGGCCAGTCAGATAAATGCTTCAGAAAGAGCCATGCATGGAAAGATCACTGTGAACTTACAAATTGGGGTTTAGACAGTTTTGTTCAATTTATATTTTCTCGTGAAAATAAATGAACATTAAAAGGCAGCTGAACCTAAAACAAAAATTATGTAGAACTCATACTGTCAATGAGCTGCTATTAAGAATTAAAATGATGTAGGCAAAAGTAACCGTGTAAAGGGATGCCTGGTCTCTTTGCACATATACACCTATAGATATAGTCATGGTTCTAGTCTATGATAGGTGCAAATAAGTTTGGGGTGGTTTCTGGTCTATGAGTTTGACATTAGAATGTTGGAGATTGGGCTGAAGAACAAATATCAAGAACAAGACATTGAAGTCATAGGTCAAAGTCATCTGGCTGGTTTGGAAGGTTACCCATCACCAAAGAGAACTAATTGCATTTGATCTGTGCTGCAATGTTAAATGCATGCATGCTAACAAATGTATCCATTTGACACTTCCAGGCGTCTTCATTTTTTTCTCAACCAAGTCATCTTTGTTCAAGCTTCATCCAAGGTTGGCTTCTACTTCTTGGACTGAGATGGTGACCCCATCATGTAAATACAAAATGTCCACCAAATCCACTGACACCAGTATATAAATCCACCATGTGTTAGTACTGGGGAAGAGGAGACCGGAGATATGTTTCCTCCTGTCTGCAGCATAATGATGACATCATGTCGGTCTAGTCATTTACTTGATCTCAAGATTGTCCTTTTAATAAAAGGTGGTGCTCCTCCTCTGACTTTTGCTGTGCTTTCAGATATGTAAATAATGTGTTTGGGTAGATTTTTTAAGCTACTAAAAGGTCCATTAAAATCTTCAAAGGATTTTTTAGGCTTAGACAACAGTTAAACATATAAAAACAACAACTTTACTAAACAATGAAGAGTTTTATCGACAAAAACAAATTATTTGTATACAAGCAAAAATACCTATATGTTAATCAGCTTAAGACCTCCTTTAACTTATGAGTTTGACAATTATTAGGTATGTGAAATGGTCCAAAAAATTGATTCCCAACGCGTTTCACAGAACATGTCTGCTTCTTCAGGAAATACTTATCAGGAGGTTGTAAACAAAGCTTGACAATAGTCGTTTTACCAACACTTAGGCCTAAGTTGCACGGAATGATAAAGAAGTGCGGGACAGCCAGTCGGCACAATTAGAACATGATGTGATGTACCACAGGATATGATGTAGAATACAAAAATCCCCAAGGATATTTAATGTCCCATCCTGAGACTTACAGAAGTCATCACATCTGTTCAGATTGTTCAAAAAGAAAGAGAAGCGATCCAATCATTAAAGACTGTGACAAGGCCACATGCAACTGGGTTTTTAGTGTAATGAGTCTGGAGCTTGTGTTAATTGTTAGAGTTTGTCAGTTTGCTGCGATAAAGATGTAAAATTAAGTTATATGTGGGTGACAGATGGTTTGAAATACCCGAATTGCTTAGGGATAATTGTTAAGTTTGAATGAGATGGACTTTTTATGCTTTTTGTAAATCAGCTGTCTTCTCCTATCCTACAAAAACACATCTAACATTTCTACCCAGACTTTCTGACAACAATTTACACCTTTGTAATATATTTTGAAGGTTTAAGGCCTACGCAGACTTCCTATATATCAAATAGAATAAAAAAACAAGGTACCCCAAGCCCAAGGGATTTTAATTGCATGAATTAAATGATGAATATATAATTATTGTATTATTGATTATTAAGCTATGCAGACTTCCTGACACCAAATGACAGGATTATGGTATTAAAATAGAACAGAGAGGTTCAACAAAGTTCACTCCTGATCTTGGACAATAATCATGCGCAGTGGTACATTACATGGTGATTGGATTGATGAATGATAAATGAGGGGTATTTTATATTCTGATGGAACTGATGAAGAGGTATATAAATTTGTAAAACATCTTCAACATTACAAGAACAAATCTGTTACAGCTGGCTTTCTCCTGGCAGATGACACAGGATTACCTTGGGAGTGTGTATCTCCTAATACTACACTACAAACAACACAGTCTACAAACTATACCCTGAGGAAGTCAATCGTGGTAAAACGCGTCGGGTTACAAGACTGGTAAAGGTCACACTCAGTGAACTTGTTAGGATTACTTCTGTCAAGTACAAATATTCCAATCCTGTGATGACACACTGAGACTAGTGATATTTTATGTGACTTTGTGATAATTATCTATGAAGTATCTTTAATAATACATAATTAACTTTTCAAACATGTCCAGTCGCCAAGCTCCTTCTTTCACTGGTTTATATATTCAGTGACCATCAACTACTTTGCTGTAAAGTGGTCAGCAGGTCACAGGCCCCCAGGATCTCCCCACCATGGAGTGATAGGGATCAGATGGCTTCAGTATTGGAATAGCTATCAGGCTAGAACACAGCGAAACAAGGCGAAGTAGTTAAACAAGCCGGGGTCAGGGCAGCTGGCAGACCTGCAGACATTGGAGGAAGCCGTAATACCCAGAGAAAACCCACACAAACACAGGGAGAACCTGCAAACTCTATGATAGTGTCCTGGTTCAGATTTGAATATGGGACCTAAAATAAAACAATCTGCTTATTGGCTGCAGCACATTCTCCTAAATCCATTTCAGCTGGGCACAGCCTCGGTGTCTGTGCAAGGGATGCCAAGAACGATGGAGACTTCAGGGCTCAAGGGAGGCAGGAGATGCTGCAAGTTACTCACTTCTGGATAATGTCCATCATCATGTTCCTTCTTTCTAATGTTTCTTAGAATGTAAGAAGACTGCTTACCCCAGATCTAGAGGCACATTTACAACTTTCTATAGCCACTCCCAGTTTTGTTAACCCAACTGTCCTACCCATGGTTGGGCCATACAATATGGTTTTGTCTTCTCAACTAAAGGGCATAACAGGGACATCATGTAATGCAACCCAAACCGGCAAATGTCTTTGGTGAACCATAAGCTTTGTTCCTCGATGGAGCATGCTTCTCCCATTGACAACAGCATATTGATACCCATGCCACACATTCACATGGGAGTTTATAATATCTCCCTTGACGGAGAGACCTGGCCTTTTGTTCCAAGTATTGATGATGGATGAACTGGCTTCACACTTGTGCTCAGTTATCTGTGCTGTTCATTTGTTTCACAGTAATAACCCTGTATCCAAAAGGCGATGAAATATGATTTTTCCCCAAAGAAGAAACGCTTACATTTCATCATGCACCCAGCTCCATCTATTCGCCTTTGTGTCTGGCGCTCTTCATTACAAAATAAATGAATGTTATTGTGTTCTCTCTGTTAGGCTGGCTATATTGCAAGATCTCTTTATTTCTTCCACACACAACCGTGTGGAGATTGGGTTAATGTAGCGGAATAATTGGGAAGATTTGTCAGGAGAGATGCACCATATAGCGCTTTTTTGGCTTTCAGAAGAATAGACGATCCTACAATTGTACAAGAAGAGAATGGAGCATATGCTGATTCAGTAATAAGCCGCTTTATAACTTGGTTTGATAACTCTGTTACTGTTACTCATTCTGTATTGTCTGCAAGTTATCTGGAAATGCAGATTTCTGCTTTTATTAGGTTAATTTAGGGAGCTGCTTACAGGAGCACAGATTGCATTACATAAAACAATTAGCTGCAAATCACAATAGGTACAATGGGAAATGAAATGGAGGCAGCAGATGGAGTCCCTCTTTAAAAACTCAACTTTGGTCAAATCATAATATTTTATTAATGATAGAGCAGGAGAGGAGAGTCTCTATATTTATTGATAAGGTAAAAATTGATTAATTTCTAGGTTTTGGACTTTTTGACTTCAACAAAATGTAAGTTCCCTGTCTTGTTTTGCATATAAGATATATAACACTTTTATGGTTACCCAATTTAGAGAGTCTGGGTTAATCATCGGTAAACTGATCATTTGTATATATGATTTCTTTCACTGTGATTTCATCTTGCTGTTTTATGTTTGTATTATCGTTTTATATGTATCCAGAAAATGTGACATCAATGTTTCAGTATTGAAGCATTATCATTTTGTGTTTCAATGCTGTACCATGGCTTTGTATGTAACAAAAAACTGTGACAACAGTTTGCAATATTTTACATTTAATATTATGATTTATGTTTTTTCTTTATACTTATGTTTATTTTGTATTATTATATTATTTGCTGTATTTATATACAGACCGTATAGTCAATATATTATCATACCCCTAAGAATGCCAAGTCTGGTGAAACGCGTCAGGTTATTTTTGACTAATATGGTATTATATACATATATATATAAATATATATATAAATATTCAACATATTTGATTAGAACACCTTTGTTTAGCACAAATATCCTAGTCCTGTGACTATGCGACTCGACTGCAGATATTATATTGTAATTATGTTTTTGTTGTAATTATGTATGAAACAAAAGTGTATCAAAACATAATTATTACTTCAACCATATCCTCTGAGCCGTAAACCTTTTTCTTTTGTCTCCTTATTTATTTGTACACCCTTACAGATTGCCAAACAGATCATTGGGGGTCACTTAAACTAACCTGAGAGATAAAAACTGCTCATTGCTCAAAGAACCCCCAGCAACCTCTGAAGGAACCCTGGTTGAGAAACTCTGATCTGGAGCATCATTTCATATTAAAGGAGACCATTTATTTCAATTTACAGGGTTGATTTAACCCATTTCGTAAAATGTAAATAATCTATTTTTTAGAATGTTTAGTATCATTCCTCACTGTATATGGGTTTCCCAAGCAAATAATTAATGTGGAACCAAAATTCCACTTTAAAAATTTGTGATTGGGGGAACTTCATTGCAGAACATGCAATGTTTTTTCTGCAAAAAGCATTCTTAGCTGCCTGTTCGGTCTCTACACCTCCGCATGTGTAGCTCAACATAATGGCTTGCCCTGCAGTTGCCAAGATATATGCATTGGAGTTACTCCATCCCAGCCTGGCCAATCAAGATGGCCAAAGATTGCAACAGGCAATCAAAATCATTGTTATTATAATGGTATTCACAAATAATTTTACAAAGAAATGTTGATTGGAAGTTGGCTTAGCACTATTTGAGTCACAATCAATATTTTACTTACATATAGGGACGAGCGGATACCTGGCAGTTCGGGTTCGCCGGGTTCGGACGAACTTCGGCTCAAAGTTTGGGTTTGGGACCCGAACTTGACCCCGAACCCCATTGAATTCAATGGGGACCCGTACTTTGGGGCACTAAAATGCCTGTAAAATGTCCAGGCAGTACAGGTGATGAATGGGGACTTGTAGTGCCCAGACATTGTAGTAGAACTGCAGTGGTTATCTGCAGTTCAGTTTCCCACTATGACGTCATGTGCAGATTGCCTCTGCAGTTCCACTACGATCTCTGGGCACTACAGGTGGTGAATGGGGACTTGTTCCCATTAATCCCCTGTAGTGCCCTGTATTCTTAGATAGAGAAACTCTATCCAAGAATACATCGTAGAAGTAAAGCATGGCAACCGTGATTGCAGTTGCAGCACTGTACTATGTATTCTTAGATAGAGTTTCTCTATCTAAGAATACAGGGCACTACAGGGGATGAATGGGGACAAGTCCCCATTCATTACCTGTAGTGCCCGGACATTTTACTGGAACTACAGAGGCCTGCAGTTCACTTTTCCACTGTGATGTCACGTGGGAAATGCAGGATTGCATCTGCAGTTCCACTACGATCTCTGGGCACTACAGGGGATGAATAGGGACTTGTCAATAGACTTTACTTTCAGTCTTTGGCAAAAGTTCACTTCCCTCCCTCACCCTTTGCCATATCATAGAATATTTGGTACCTGGAACGTCACATCACATGACATATATAGTTACGAAACTGGGAAAATTATTTTAAAAAATCCAATTAGGCAATGGCTTGCTGTTCGGTTTTGGGATTGTCACAAAATAAACCAGAACATGGTCATATGATCCCAAATTAAATATTGTCACCATTAAGATGCAGCACCAAGCCATAAGCTATATTTAGCATAGAACATGACACCCATGACCTGTAAATGACAGGTATAGTATGGTCTCATATAACACAGTGTGAACAGATTTGCCTCTGTCATTGACGTTACTGACATTTAATTTCAGCTCAACCTGAAATTTGGAGTCAATTTCGGGCAAACTGTTGGCAAACCTAACAGGACCAGATGGTAAGGAAGCGGTGCATGCTAGACTCCGGGGGTTCTAGGTAACAGGTAAATATATAGAGGTTTATACTGCAGCCTGAGGGGCCAGCAGGCAATTTCATATTTTACTTCTTCTTTAACACATGAGCAGGCAGATGAGACAAGAGCCAGGAATATGTAAGTACAGCCGCCTCTGTGTGTTTAATTCATTTTCAATAAAAGTGCGAAGATTGTTATCAAGATGCTGAAGGGGAAAACGTGTCTCTAATTCCCCATCTTCCTTTCCTTTATTACACCACGTTACCCCGCTCTGCCCTGCATAATTCACAGTTATGGAATGACAAGTTTCATTTGTCTTTCCCGGATTGCCATGTACTGTTCATGTTCAATATTTAAAGATCCTTAATTCCTGAAACCATTATGACCTACAGAGGTTCACATCAACCTGTATTAATGCTCAGAGCATGGAGGAGGATAAAAGACTGATTAGGATATGAAGACCTGCCCACCACTCCCATGAATGAGACCTAGCACCCAAGCTCAGAGATATATAGGATTATACAATATGGCCAAAGGCAAATTATAGAACCAAGAAAAAAAAAACAATTGGCTTTTGAAGATTGCTGCATTTTGCACACTATTCTTCTTTCAGCTCTGTGCTGTATTTAAAGCTGAAGAATGCAAAGAAGATATATAAGGATATAAAATAATGCAAATTTTATTTCTTGATCGAATTTTATTTCTAATGGCAGTGTAAATACCTGAATTTGACCTGTTATCAGCCCCTAAACATCAAAACTTAGGCCAGGGGAGGGAATAAGGCAGGCATGGCCAAAGTTCAGCCCGGGGGCCAATTGTGGCCCCCTGTTCAGACTTCCACTGGCCCGACGCCTCGGTCATAAAATCAATAATATGCGGCCTGCCTGCACTGTTGACCACAGTATAAAGTACATGCTTAAAAAATAGCTATTTTATATTTCATTGGAGTTGATCAACCGCCTTGCAATTATCAGCCAGCTACGCGACAGGTATAATTTGCAGGATTGGAGTCTCTTTGTGTGCACAGGGAATCCCCTACATCATTATAGTGGGCGTGTGCTGTTCGGGACCCGCGCGGTCCACGTCTACACCAACCCTGACTACGTGATGAATAATCGCCCCCCACACATTTTCACCTCACCAAATCTGGCCCTCTTTGCTAAAAGTTTGGACACCCCTGGAATAAGGTGCGCTGAAATGTGCTAACAATAAAACACATTGGTTTGTTAATATGAATACTTATAATAAATTAGTTTCTTTATACAATACAGACTCCAGGGCTATATTCCTGATTTATTTTTGTTGCTTAGTAAGTCTAGACATACATTTTAAGCCCTGATAAAGGTGATACAGTCTGGCCTTGAAACAGGCTTGGTTGTTAATATGAATACTTATAATAAACAGCTTTGGACCTTTGGTTACATTATAACAGTACATACTCTCTGGTTGTCATCCAGAAATATCTTTACAACTTTGTAAGTCCAGGCATACACTTTAAGCCCTGATAAAGGAGATATAGTCGGGCCTTGAAACAGGTTAGGTTTTTAATATGAATATTTATAATAAATGCCTATAGTTTCTTTATAACAGTATAGATTCCAGGGCTGTTATCCTGATTTATCTTTGCTACTTTGTAAATCCAGGCATACATTTTAATTCCTGATGAAGGGGATATAGTCGGGCCCTGGAACACATTGGGTTGTTAATATGGATAGGGATAATAAATACCTTTGGACCTTTAGTTTGTTTGGTTTGATGCCTTGGGCTATACATTCTGCCAGCCTCAAGAGTGAAAAAACAGCAAATGTTTTGGACGTAAATTGGGCAATTTTATGCTTCATTTATGCAATTTGTTTGTTGAATTTACAAGAAAGTATGCAATATATTGATGTTTAAAATATTTTTAAAAATATAGCAAACTATAGTTATTTGTAGGGGAAGTTTCTTTATTATTATTATTATCATTATTTACATTTTAAAGGTGAAAAAGTGACCCTATACTTTAAAAATACAAAAGAGAACAACACGGGGAAGGGGGATGGGGGGATGGGGGGTGGTATGGCCAGCGACGTGAGCAAGGAGTTATAAGAGTTATATTGTTTATAATGAATTATCCTCTTAATGAGCCCGTGACCTTAGACCTGCGAATGCATCGTCCTACTGAATAAATAGCTTCTTCTTGAGAATGATGTGCTAAAAATTCACCGTGGTTCAGAATGAGTAATAGACCAGTGCAGGAGCAGATTGTGAAGCTGGGAAGTTGGGTAAAAATGGTTCACTATGCGAGGAAACAAGTCATTATGATCGGCGGGCAACGCAGTCTTTGTATGTATGTAATGTATGTAAATCATTGGGAATTCACTGGTTGTGTGCTAGAGCAGAGATGGAATGTGGGAGACAGAAAGGAAGAGAACATGGGAAAGAGATAAAGAGCAATAAAAGAAATTTCGTGGGGGAGAGAGAATGAGTGAAGGAAAGAAGAGATCAGGAAATGAAGAAAAAAGGGAAGGAATAGAGAAGGAAAGGAAAAGAGAGAGGGAAAAGAAGAGAGAGGAAGAGAAGAGACAAGGAAAGGAAGAAAGAAGGAAAGGAAGAGGGAGGAAGTAAAGAGAGAAGGAAAGGAAGAAAGAGGAAGAGAAGAGAGTAGGAAAGGAAAAGAGAACAAGTAAAGGGAGAAGGAAAGGAAGAGAGAAGGAAAGGAAGAGAGAGGAAGAGAAGAGAGTAGGAAAGGAAAAGAGAGCAAGTGAAGGGAGAAGGAAAGGAAGAGAGAAGGAAAGGGAGAGGGAGGAAGTAAGGAGAAAAGGAAAGGAAGAGAGAGGAAGGGAAGAGAGAAGGGAAGGAAGAGAAATGAAGAGAAGGAAGGAAAATGAAAAGAGAGGAAGAGAAGGGGGAAGGAAGAGAAGAGAGAAGTAGAGGGAGAAGGAAAGGAGAAGAGAAGGAAAGGAAGAGAGAAGGAAAAGAAGAGAGAAGGAAAGGAAGAGAGAGGAAGGGAAGAGAGAAGGGAAGGAAGAGAGAGGAAGGGAAGAGAGAAGGGAAGGAAGAGAGAGGAAGAGAAGGGAGAAGGAAAGGAAAAGAGAAGAAAGTGGAGAGATAAGAAACGAAAGAGAGAGGAAGAGAAGAGAGAAGGAAATGAAGAGAGAGGAAGGGAAAATAGAGTAGAGAAGGAAAGGAGAAAGAAAGAAAGATAAAGAACATGGGAGAAATAAAGGGGGGAGGAGAAGAAGAGGGGGTGAAAGAGGAAAAAAGAAAAAAAGTATAGAAAGGGGGAGAGATGAAAAAGAATGAGAGAGAAAAAGGAAGGGAAATATAGATGAAAAGAGAGAAATGACACACGGAGAAAGAAGTGGGGTAAAATTACCTTAGCCTCATACAAGTACGATAATTAAATGGGTTATAAAGCCTTATAATGTTTCATAGCGAAAGTGGAGAGATAAGAAACGAAAGAGAGAGGAAGAGAAGAGAGAAGGAAATGAAGAGAGAGGAAGGGAAAATAGAGTAGAGAAGGAAAGGAGAAAGAAAGAAAGATAAAGAACATGGGAGAAATAAAGGGGGGAGGAGAAGAAGAGGGGGTGAAAGAGGAAAAAAGAAAAAAAGTATAGAAAGGGGGAGAGATGAAAAAGAATGAGAGAGAAAAAGGAAGGGAAATATAGATGAAAAGAGAGAAATGACACACGGAGAAAGAAGTGGGGTAAAATTACCTTAGCCTCATACAAGTACGATAATTAAATGGGTTATAAAGCCTTATAATGTTTCATAGCCTGATGCAATGGTGAACAATATCTAGTTGCTATGAGTCATTGCATTATAGATGACAATGTTGCTATTTTTGCACAGTAATTATTAATATTTCCTTTTCCTCATATTTATCCTTTGTATTGTATAACCGATATATAACTATATAAGATTTCCCCATTTCCGCCAACACTTTTTTCTTCCTCTCTGATGCTTCTTCTTCATTTAATCCTTCCTGCATGACCCAGGTTTACCTTTCACAATAAAATAGAGTTTTAAGAAATAAACTATTGCCTATCCACTAAAGAACATTAAAAAAATAATAATTCGACCCAGAATTCGGAGCAGATCCTGTAGGTGCCAGTGATAATACTAAACCAACAAAGCCTCTTGCAATACAGGAATTTAATAGTTTTTAAATGTGTTAGACATTCCAAACAAATAGCAAGTTCACTTACTTACCCAGAATCTGATTCTTCAGCTTGGGAGTAGGTGGCATGGCCCTGTTAGCAGCCATTCTGCACATGCTGTCTTCCAGCTCAAGAGTATGGATTTCAACAAAAACGTACAAATGAAAGTTACTCATTTTAAATATATATTTCTGATTTATAAACCCCACAAGTGTTTGACACTCCCATTGCTGTGTTTGTGTGTTTTGTAATACATATCGACGCGCATAGATATGTCGTCTAATGCGTTTGATAATGATATGATTATCTCCACGGTTATAATTATCTGCAGCATAATTTGAATCCAAGCTCTGTCCCTGTTATCTGCTTCTCTGCGACTTATCTGAACATTCAAGTCTCCTCTGTTGTGTATCTTTTCCTGCAAAGCCTCGGCTGGTTTAATTTCCTCAGTCTTGTCCCTTTTCGCTTCTTTTGATGTTTGTCCTCTAAAAACGGTCGTCCTTCCTTACCACTCAGAAAAAGGATTTCCATTAAGGCAATGCAGTACATGTGGATGTGTGTAAGTGTATGGTAAGAGTTCTGCTGAACACTGGGCACGTTAATGGCATTTGTGCTAAATATATAACTACATTTTAAGCACAAAGCTAGATGCAAAGTTCAGTCTAATAATTTGTTTTTATAGCAGAGAGACAATTTGTATTGCTGTCCAGCTGCTTTCATGATTGGCACAAGTCTGATGGACAGTAAAAAAGATCTTAGATTTCAATGTAGACTACATACTACTTCTGCTTAGGTCCGTACTGTGGTCTCTTCTCCTGTGCACATGCTCCCTGTGTGACTGACATCCTCCCTCTTCAAGAAGATCAATATTGAGAAAGAAATGTTCAGGTAGTCATCTTTATGTGGAAAAGTGTTAATAAGTGAGCTGAAATGTAATTAATATGAATGTCACCTGTTTCATGTACATGGATGCACTTTGGTAACATGCACGTGTTTTGGGGGAATCCCATTCATTTTTAATGGCTTTCAATGAATGTCAACATGGGGAACACATGAAATTTTTAATGTAAAACGCAAAAAAATAAGCCAGAACCACACGTCAATGTAATCTAATAGAAATGGAACAATTTAATGCAAATGGACTTTTGTAGTTGGTTATTTTTGGAAAAAAAAGGAATTTTCATTGTAGTAACATATAAGTGGGCCCATCAGTTGCCAACTGTCCCCCTAACCCCTTGTTTTAATTACCCATGCACTCTCTTTTTTCTACCTTGGAGCATCAGGGTTTAAAATGCCCGGGAAAATAAATACAACAAAAGTGCAGTACATCGGACTTATACATGCGCATTTCTCCATTTGCGCATGTGTAAGACTCTCTTAACAAATTCTGATGGTACAGAAAAAAATCTAGTGATTATGCCAAGAATTTATTGAGCTCATAAGTTCCTACTGTTGGGTAACAACGCTGCTTTTAAATTAAACTCCTAAAAATGGCTGTCAGCCCCTCCTGACGAAATACAGAGCTTAGTTTATCTTCTATTCCTTTAATGCATCTCCACATGTATTCATTCAGTTTGCTACCTTGACTCCCAAAAGTCTGCCCGAAAAATGTAGTTCTGGGGTTGCAGCTACGCTAATGCAGACTAAGCTCCCAGCAATATGCCAAACCTGATGATATCACAGGGATTATAGAAAGTTGTTTCTCACTACAGGAAAATAATTCAAGAAATAAAGAAAGGTTGGGACATGATCTTAAGTGTGTGGGGGGTGGTTTTGCTTATGCAAATTATTTAAACAGACCCTTCCACCAATCCAAAATATTGCAGTATCCAAATGTCTATTTGCAGTGTTTTTTCTTTCTGTAAGCAATGCTTTAATGACTTGTGATGGGTCTCCGAACAATTCCCAACACACTCACCAACTCAAACACAACTACCACTGCTGCTGGAATCACATCCATGATGGCGACACTCTGCAGCATCCTTTGTGTTTCTTGGATGTCTATACAGGGGAGGCTTTGACAGGTCAATAACATAAAATAGGTAAGTGCACATCACAATTGGTGATCACCTGCTGCAGGCAAAAATGACCTGGAGTTAGGGAGGGTTGACACTTCAACTACTTGCTCCATGTTGGGTCTTGGGGAGACAAATGCCCATATAGCCACCCTAGGCTTGGTTCTATGTCATTCAAAGAGCTTCTGCTTCCAGGAGCCATGACCTTGGTCCATGATTGTACAGTGTAGAACTAAAAACTGAAGTATGAAAAAGAAACAAACTCCAATGTGGGGTTTAGGGGCCATAGGATAGTACAAAGTTTTATTTTAACTTGATATTCATCAGTAAGATAGAAACATTACATTAGTAGAACCATAATACAGTGTGGGTTATTGAGCCTATGAATAAGTATAATAAATGTAATAAACAGATGCAGCAGGAAGGACCAGGAAAAGCAAAGCTCCTTAACCCCTAACACCTAACCCAGGTAAAAGCTGTCTGATCTGATTTGGAAATCACGCTCCAATACTAACATCCCAAGTGGACATTCCTGTATATGAATACTCATTGAGAACCCGGATATCTACCACTCCATAGTATCGCCCATATGAGTGTTTACACGAAGTGTCTCCTCCTAAAAACTGAAGAAGCCTATACATACGAAACACGCCGGGAAACTAGATATATTTCTGGACTCACAATAATAACTCCACTGTATTACAGTTCTATTCAAGTTATATGACATATGATGTTCTTTTCTATCTATCTGATGAATATCAAAACTTTGTACTACACTGTGGCTCTTATAAGCCCTCTTTTCGGACTCACTTTGGAGTTTCTTTCTTTTCATAGAGTACTTAGGGATGGGCCCGCCGTATATCCCCAAGGACTGTATGATATTCCTTGAACTATATAAAACCAGAAGTAGGTACCACATGGAACAGCAAACTCCCATCATACAAGATACGTAGGTCAGTGACCCTGCACAAACAAAATGAAGTTATCTCCATGAAAACTCTGAAAGGAACAAATACTTTTTATTTTATGTGAAGAGTATGGAAGCTGCTTTCACTTGCTAATGTGCTACCTCAGTATGGAAAGATGTCACATATTGTCGGTCTTTTAATTTTTGCTATTTTTGTGTGTTCTATTCTAATAGGATTTTATTGAAGTTCAAAATACAATACTATAAAATGGTACATATTTGTAATTAATGTAGGGAAGTAAAACAGCAAAATGTATTCAAGTAGAGAATCTTCTACCTCCATTAGATGTTTGTTTCCATGGTTATTCTCATCTTGTGGTCTATTTTATTGTTTGAAGACTTTTATGGAGCTGTGTTGTTGGTTTCAGTGAACCACTTAGCCTGGATTGTTTATATCCCAGTAATAGCACTGGACAAAGCTCTGCCATCTCTTACCGCGCCAATACATTTAGCAACTTTAATTAAAATGAAGACCTACTCTGGTAAAATAAACCTTCTGGGTCTCAGGTGATGATAGAAGAATTGGAACCTGGAGCACCATGTGACCAAAAAATTTTGGTAAGTAAAACAAATTGTAATTAGGAGTAGTTAGTAGTGGCAGGTAGCTAGTAAACGGTTTTGGTGTGAAGGTAATGCTCAAAGTTTGCCTTGTATTCTTTGGATTCCTGTAGCCTCCCTAAACAGAAACAAGTGTAGTTATTTTTATTATAGACCAAAATATTAGTGGCAAGACATGAAAATGAAAAGTTAAAGAAAGAAGTTATAAGAAAAAAAGGCAGAAAATGAGGGTGCAATAGAGGGAAAAGAAGGAAAAAGGAACTGAACATTCTACGTATTGATCCGGTCTGTGATTGAACAATAAAATCTGATTGGTCAGCCTATGTGCATGCAGCATGTCTGATTGGTGCCCAGTTCTGCCCCTCTCTCTTCCAATGCTGTTTTTTTAGAGATTTAAGGAGGTGGATGACAGGGTAACTCCAAATACTCAGGGGTCCATTTATAAAGCTGTGAATAAGACATTCCCTGGTGGAGGAACCAGGGAGTATTTTAGTGAATGTCAGATTCACTATTTAAGACCCCTTGAACTTATTGTATTAGTAATTAGTGGACACCAATAAGGTCTATTATTGGGGGGGGGGGCAAATAGATTATAAATCTGGTAAATAAGTAAGAGTACAAATTTACTTTATAGCATATAGAAATACAAGAAACGTGAGATAAAACCTTTTATATATTTATATTGGGAACAGAAATAGAAGGCATGAAGGGATCGGAAAATTAGTAATACTTTAGGGGAGACCAAGATAGCAAATCATTTAAACAATTACGTCTGCTTAGGCTTGTAAGAAGTAAATTACACAGAAAAAAAATAAATAAAAGCTCAGGTTTATTTTCAAGTTTGTACTGACAGAAGATGCAGATGATCTGGCTGCCTTGGGGAATAATAATGAGAGGTC
>NC_092867.1:2197600-2241547 GCF_032062135.1 Pyxicephalus adspersus | reverse complement strand
CTATATAGATAGAATTGTGGGGTCACCATCACTAGAGGGGTCACTAGCAGGAGAAAGGGAGTCCTGATTCCCCTTGAAAGATAGAGATGTGGGGTCACCATCACTAGAGGGGTCACCAGCAGGGGAAGGAAGTCCTCATCCCTAATTACATCATTAGTTAGACATACACATTAGAATAAATGGCAAGTTCTGGAGTCCTCACTTACAAAAATATTGTAAAAGATAGGCAGCAAAAATAGTAAAAGGTTGGATGAACAAAACATAGAACAACGTAGAAAGCCCAGAAACTTGGTAATGAATACATAAATTGTCACTGATTTGTCTTTATATATGTGTATATTAGTTTTGTAACCTAATTTTGAATATCCCTTTGCCAAAACACCACAGACATCACTTATCTTCATCTTTGGCTGACTGCAGAAATCTTTTATGTTATATGTTTATTCTGATAAATCGATGTACAGTCACAGAATAAACCCAAACATATACATGGAAAAAGAAAACTTACCAAAGCATTCTAGGCTTTGTGTATATTGTAGAATGGAAGATAAACTTGTTGTAATCCCAAACTGGATACTTTTCTAAAGGAAGTTTTTTTTCTAATACATCTTTTCAGCCACTTTCTGTGCACTCGCTCCAGTGTCTTCTGCACATTATTTGTCCAGACCTACTACCCAACATTGGTGGTCAAAGTGTGTTTTGGCATGAACTCTAGTAACCCAAACTACGCGTGCATGTGATATGGTAATACCATGGTTGTCAGTCCATAAGAGAAAGTGCAATAAATTTAG
Source organism: Pyxicephalus adspersus (assembly GCF_032062135.1). NCBI lineage: Eukaryota > Metazoa > Chordata > Amphibia > Anura > Pyxicephalidae > Pyxicephalus > Pyxicephalus adspersus. The sequence goes on along the minus strand of NC_092867.1, from coordinate 2,240,756 downwards.
CATTGGTTTTGCAGCCATCTTTCCCCAAATGGAGTTTCTTGTACATCAGTGTCCTTACTTTTGGCATATATCACTGAACACCATTGTTTATCCTAATGATGCAGAAAATGGTAGAAACATTGCATAAAACAATTTTTAGTAGCTAGTACTGCTAGTATTAGTTACTAGTTTAAGATCCTTTCACTAAATGTGTGAATCATCTGCTTTATTATCTTGCCAAATTTCACAGCACCGCCATGATGGTCTTCCATTATAATCACTGTTGCTCTCCAGCAATGCTGTTTCCATTGTGCATTTTGCAGCACCTTTGAGATATTGCCCAGGTTGGCTACCCCTTGCTTGGCGGAACTGTGAAACTTTTTGATATACTAATGCTCAGCCTTAGAAGTTTGAAGACTCGACTTCAAAAAAAGCACCAAGCTGGCAGAGGTTGCCGACATGGAAAACTATGAAGTGTACCGGTCCTCCGTATCGCCGCTGAGAGATGGTGCACAGTAGGGGACGCAAAGTCCAAAATCTTATTTCAAAAAATCCTTTCTTCAACCTTATCACTGGCTTGAAAGGCTCGGCTATAAGCTCTGTCCGTCTTTCATGAATCTTTCTTCTCTATTCTCAGATGTCTGTCTTCTGAGGAAATGAATTTCACTCTTTGGGTTCCAATTACATTTAGTTAGAAAAAAATCTATGTATTTATTTATATGCAAAATATTATTTTTTCTTTACATGTTTTTTGTTTTATAATTTTTACCTACACAGATTTACAACCTCCAACACAGAAGGAACAGTCAATGCCCGTTCTAAAAAAAAAAAAAACAATTACCTGCATGTTCTGAATATTTTAGATTCACCATTCTCCCTTTGTACTGTGGGCCCTGACTTCTATACCTGCTGCTCTTCTGGGGTGAATCGCTTTACTGAGGTTAATGCATAAAAATACATGTGTAAGGAAATATTCGCCTCCAGGGTTTCAAATGTTGCCTTTAGATGGAAATCCAGACGCTACTTACGTAGTTTTTTATGTTGGTATGTGAATACAATAGTTGAAGCTCAGTTGGTTCTTATGTAAAGCAAATGGACTAGCATTGGAGTATCCTTTGACCGCCAGAGAGTGACTCTGAACGGGACATTTGAATGCTCTTGTCATTCACAAATGTGAAATTACTAAATCACTTTTCTTCTTGATTGCCAACACGCATATCTATCAATTTTATTTCTCACCTCCCACCTTCACTCTCATGCATACACCTATGAACAATGCCAGTCTCCACATAATATCCTGAGGAAGCCAAGCGGCGAAACGCGTTTACATTACATTGTTACTCAGACATATTTGTATCTGTATTTTGCAAGCATAGGTGAATTTTGTATAGCACAGGATATCCAAATGAAAAAGAGTTTATTTTTTCAGTAAAACACGTTTGTTGCCACATACAAATCTTTCCTCCTCTCCCATTTTCTTGATACATTTATTTTTTGTAAAAATGAGCTGAGACTGTTTGACGACTCCGGGTAGTTCAGGGACAAAAATTCAGTTTAACAATCTTGGCAAGCAGGCCAGCCATTTGCTGACCATCTTTTTTGCCTTTTTGTGGTCATCCTCAGTGTCCCAAATCATTATTATTTCATAAATGATTTGCATTGTTTCATCCTCGGTAACATGGTGTACAATTAGTTTTCACAAAGGGATCTGCCGGTTTAAAGTCTTTTTCCCTCTCATGAAAAGACGTAAAAGTGAGATTGATTGCTTCTCAATGCGGGCATTGCAAATAAGCACATTGGGTATAATTACGAGCAGGTAAATTAATATCAAATAGAAAAAAAATTACAATATTTGTCACTTGTAATAGCAGCAGTCCCAGTGCCCCTTGACTTTTTTCAGTGTGAATCAAAGCAATAGATTTGAAAGACATGCTGGTTAATTTTAATTAATGTACAGGGAGTAGGACGAGCATGTTGTGGATGTGTTCCAGTGCTAGACCTGCACTTCTGAAAACTTTCTGACAGGAGTTAATATTTCATGGAAATGCAGAATCTCCCTATATTATTAGGACATATAATGCCATAAAGAAATTAAGTCAAACTCCAGCCATTTATTTTGTTCTTGTAGGTTTTCATATCCATTTGTGACCCCAATGGGTAAATTTTTGTATTTTTTCCCACCTAAGAAATGGGGGGGGGGGGGCAAGCATAGACAACAATACAATAAAAGTAACCATTCTACCGTACAAAGGTTTGTGTTTTTCTCAAAGACTTCTTTATGAAATCAGAATGGCTCATCAGAAATGTCCATTGGGTGATGAAAGGAGGTACCTTTGGTTTGTTGGATGGTTTGGTCAAATAAAACAGCAAAGGTTGAGCAGTTATCCTTATTTTTCTACCAAGGTCATTTTTTTTGCAACTCCTTTTCTAGCAAAAGGTCCACCTGGACTTTAGAGCCTACAAGCATTGCCAACTGGCCCAGGTTCTTTGTAAGAACCAACTGCAAAGTGAAAGACTCTTTACAGCTGTAGAAGGAAAGTTCGATAAGATATGTGGGCCTACAACATCATTTGGTAACTAGAAGTTAGCTATGAACAGTTACAAGTTATAAAGCTATGCCAGACTTCTGAAACAGTTTCCTTCAGGAAAGAGAGAAAGGATGGGCAGGGATAGGCAACATAAGGATCTCCTAAAGAAATGGACAAGAGATGCACATTTTTGCCACTTGACTACATAAGTTTATATGAAATGCAAAATAAAGCTGAGCTAAAGGCACTGATGGGGCTCCCAAGCCATGCACCCATGAAAGAGCCTTTTAAGAGTTTTAAGGGAAACTTTTTTACAAATGCTTGTAAGGATCATGTCACAGATCCCTGCATGTCAAGGGGATCCGTGCCTCATTCAGTGTCACCCACCTTGCACTCCTCTGCTGCCAGCACCAGCTCTGCTAAGGCATCATCTCACACTTCCTGGTCTAGGTCATGTGACTCCCAGTCAGCTGCTCCACTACCACAGAGGACAAGAGTGTTTCGCAGGCGTGCTCCCCCTGCTGGTGGAGAAATGAACACCACCAACCTCTAGTCAACTGGACCCCCTCTGCTGGTAGGATAGGATGGAGCAGGTCACATGGCTCGACTCCTCACAGGCCCTGCTCTTAAACAAAAGTGAAGGGGAACATGAAGTTGCCTGAACAAGGAGTTACTTTGGCTCTGCTTCCAGGTCCCTGTTGTTTGTTTCTCCTGTTACAGATTCCTTGTGTACCGACCTTGGCTTGTTTCCTGACAACTCCTGTTTTCTTGCCTGTGCTGACCTTTTGCCTGTTTCTTGACAAACCTTGTTAGCTGCCCGCCCTGACCTTTGGCTCGTTTGACTACTCTTTGGATTTCCCTCTGGCACTACGTTTTGGTTCCTGCTTGTTAGCCGTCACCTGCCTCTGCGTGCACAGAGGCCGCAACCTGGCAGTTGCCCCCAGCACAACACCCTCACCTCTAGAGGCGAGGGTGAAGACCGGGCAGCTGCTTAGACTGTGCGCCCTGTGCACGTATCCACTTACCGAGCTGGTGACACAGAGGGTCCAGATCAATGGTTCTGCATGTTTTTGGCAGAGGAAGAGATATGATTGTTTGAGCATATTCACTTTAAATTGTTGGTGTTTAGTGTCCTCCTCCATCAATAAAAATACATAAATATCTGATGTGCTGGGGGGGGTCAATTTAAATTACTATGATATGTTGATACAAATCAAAATAATATTGTGCATGATTGCTTGCACATGCTCCTGTGTTTCATCCATTTGAAAATGTTGCAAACCCAGTAAAATAAATAGTGGTGTACTAGAAATATAAGATGCTCCCACATTATTTTGACAGCACAGCTCCAGTTTTTAGGTGCAAGATGTCTTCCATGTCTGGCTCATTTCTGATGGATGACAAAGAACAGAAATCTCACATTGTGCCCCTTCCTACCTCCTCATCTCCATTTCCTTGTGCACAGAGCACATACAGTTATCTGCGTTCCAGATTTCTAGGAAAATTGGCAAGTATTTTTTGCACTTATCAACAATTATAAAAGAAACTTCTCAAAAACACATCCACTGGTAATTAATAACAGGATACAAATACAAACATATCAAAATTTTCTAATATCAATCAAATTTTTGGTTTACATACACTTTAAAATTAAGAACCAGATCAAGAACTGGAAATCAGAGGAAATGTAGCTTTAATAAGGGTTTCTCTTACCCTGATGGTCAGCAGGAATTGCTCCCCTTAATTGGTGGGCCATGGACATGATCCTTATTAGATGTTTCTTTTACATTGTGATATAAAGCAGATGTTTCCATATGAAAACCCAAAATGTTGCCCCCATTGTATTGGTCGAGAGCAGTAAAACTCCTTATGAAAGCCTCCTTGACTGATAGTCCATGGCAATGCATTTCTTTTTTGGAGCGGTGATGAGACAAGGTTCTTCATCAACCAAGGCAAAAATACCCAAAGCACCCTTTACCCTTGAGCTTAGGAATAATTCTGCAGCATAGGTTTAAGTTCCTGCCCATTTTGCTTCCATCATATACTAAAAAACTCAAGGTGGCCACTTCTCCTGCTTACTCCATAGCCCTGCAGTTGTTTCAAAGAGTTCACATCCTCTCTGCTCTTTTGGCCTGGTATAGAGATCTATATTCAAACCTTAAATGTTGTCTAAAATGAGAAGGTGGGAGTGCTTAGGCCGGATGTCCCTTTTACAAAACATTGGTGCCTATGGTGGGCAGATGCATTGGAAGTAACCCTTTGCATTTCTATATTCATGTCAGCTTCAGATTACACAGTAATACAATGATGGTGGGTAAACTAGTAATGTGGGCTAATTCTTGAGTTTTCTGACATGTTTTTGAAGTGTTTCCTGTTTTGCAGTGTCTTTTGGATTTGTGACCATGCAGAAGTGTTTTAGAGGTTGAGATTTGGGTGGTTTTTGATACTAGCAATTAGTTGGCCAGCTTTTACATCATCATAGGACTTAGAACATCCAAGCATTTCAATAAAGCAAAAGACTTAACCTTTACGCCTCCTTTATTTGTACATTTTGGACCTGAGACGTGTCAGAGTCGGAAGTTATGGCTTTTTGCCACAAAACATAAGGAGAACTTTCAGTTTGACATATGAGGGTAAATAAATATTCTCATTTGCTTCTCACCTTTAATCTACACACGCCGCTTCCCACGTTAAGCGTTAAATGCGTTATCTATTTCAGGGCTGCATGCCTAATTTACCTTAGAACAAAACAAATGGCACTATCCATCTCACAACAATTGCCGACTGTCTTCTGCACATTGGAACTTGTCTGGTGTAATGAAATGTACATAATAGGAATGCTGTATTCAGGCTGCGTTTTTACAGTTACACCAAACCCATGGAGCTAATATTGGGCAGACCTTGCCAACAATCATTAACTATTGGCACTTCAATCTTGCACTGTTGGCAGGATGAGCTATCAAGTTGTCTATGGAGTTCAGAAGGTCATAGAATGCCAATGGGAATAGAAACATTCAGCTAGTGGTCTATTCTTCCTTTTATCAGTACAGAGGTCCAAAATAACACTGGGTTTACTAGCAGATTACCTTTTCATTAGCAGAGGTATTACTGAATGCTAAGAGCAAACTGCAGTTTCAGCATTTGTTGGTTAACTTTAGGCCTATTCAAACCCAGTGGGCCCATCACTCTGGGTTCAACCACATTCAGAGTTGCTTTTTGTCTTCTACTTACTTTCTTCACACATTACTGTAGCAACACATTCACTAAAAATAATGTATGGCCAATTACTTGATCCCCTATATCAAGTAGGTTGACCATCACCAACATATCTAGGAGTATTGGATGTTTGTGTGCCTCGCCATGCCAGTGATTCTTTCCTGGCACCCCTTCCATGTGAAGGTCATGGTGCTAAGGCGTGACCCCTTCCAAATTGTGGGATAAATCCATAGAATGGAAAGGAACATGGACAGCTAACACTTCCAAAAAAGGCTGAAGCAAGCTGCATCTCTAAAACAAAGAGATGAATGAGACACAAGCCACTGAGTAAGCATGTATAGCACCAATTCTATTGCAAAGAAATTATGTTTGGGAATTATTTGAAGACCCATATTGACCCATTGTTGGCCAAATGTTCAGAATTATCAGTAAGCCTAATTTTATAGGGCCTTGGATATAGGATATGTTGCCAGTTTAAGAACATAAATTTATCAAGAACCTCCCCTGACAACCACCAGTTAAAGTAAATCCTACCTGCTCTGAGCCCAAAACATCCATTATAACCTCCCAAAACTTTTATGAGTTTTACTTGAATAACAAGCTTTGGGAACGACAAGTAACATTTTTTGAACTTATCATGAATCATCTTGACAACCACCATCCAATGTAAACCCTATCTGCACCTTGCTCTTATTATCTGTCACAACCTTCCATAGACTTCCATGGATCCAACATGCATAACAAGCTTTGAGAACTATGAAGAACATTTCATGAACTAACCTAGCAACCAGCATTCAATGTAAAACCTACCTGCTTTGTGCCAAAACATCTGTTACAACCTCTCATAGATTTCAAAGGATCCAACTCAAATGACAAGCTTTGGGAATTACAAGGAACGTTTGAGCCAGTCATGAACCATCTTGACAACCGCCATTCTATTTAAACTTTACCTGCTCTGCACCCTGAACATCGCTTACAATCTCCCTTAGACTTCCATGGATCCAAATCAAACAACACGCCTTGGGAACTGCAAGCAGCATTTGTTGAACCTAAAATCTCTGACTCCAGAGAAGGCCTGGCCACGCCTCAGTATATGTGCTTGCAGCCTATCCCGATTGGCTCCTCGCTGTCCAACTTTCTTCAAGCTTGATTGAGTGCTGCTGGGCAGGGGAAGATATAACACCAGATTCAGCGACTTATGCTAGGATGCAAAATACACAAGGTTTGAAGATGTCTATTAAATGCTGTTATTAAAAATCTGCTTTAAGAAAAAAAAAAAACAAGAAAAGTAAAGAATCTTGCTTCGGTGACGGAAATAGCTTCAGTCTGTTCCAGGCAGGAGCTGCAGCATTAGCACATAGCCTGGGGAAAAGAGCTGTTATATTTAATGTTCTGCGCTGTCTGCTGGGCCCGATACATCTCCCCTCTGGTATTACCCGTAGAACATGTGCCATTTCCAGTGAAATTTGCTTTGCATCCTTCACACAGAGCATGATACAATTTACCGTTCCCAGCCCTTGTACAAGCAATGACAAGCAGCCTTACCCAGCCGAATGGCTTTTCATGCAAGAGGGCTCTGATCTGGAACGACTGCTTAATCCTTTAAATATCACATTTAATTTTGGTTGCCACGCCAGTTCTCAAATGGGGGCTGATTTACTGAACGAATTTCGGCTCTTCACCTACCAATGTGAATTATTACTTTGCAAGAGATAATTCACTTAGCTCAGAGAATGTGGGGAGTGTTTAATTTGCAAAGTATAACCAATTTTGTTCATGGACATCTATAAACAGTTTTTCTTGCTCATGATTGGATTGCTATGGTCAGCAGAGCAATGTTTCTCAATTAAGATTCCATGGAACCCAAGTTTCCTCCAGAGGTTGCTGGGGGTTCCTTGAGCAATGGGCAGTTTAAGCCTCTCAAGTCAGTATAAGTGACCCAAATGATCTTTTTGGCTATCTGTAAGGGTGACATTCATCCCACTGGCCAGCAATGTAAGAGGAATTCTTCCCACTGACCCCACATTATTGTACTGCGAGCTGTGGATAAAGTATTTATAGAAGGAGTTCCCTAAAGACCTGAAAGTTATTTAAGGGTCTTCCCATGTTAAAAAAGTTGAGAAACATTGCTCTGGAGGAACCCTGCTTGAGAAACACTGCTATAGTAAATCAATCCCTCTTCGAACATCTAAAGCCCCACTGTGGCCCCTGTTTTTTGGATGCTCCCCACTTTTTCTATTATATACCTACCTTTCTCTCCATGTATTCAGGCTGGTTATGTGACATGCATGTTCTTCCTTCAATCTTTTTCTGGTTGAGAAGTTTTCAATGATGTGTGTGATGACTTTAGTACTGTTTTTTGAATTGTTATTTTGTGAATTACCGACACCATTCTGACCCCTCAAAGGGCGTGCTTATGACATTCTGCATTCACACTGGTTTGAGTGGCACTGGGCGTCATTCACTTGGAAAATACAAAGGTGGGCTTTAACAATAACCCAAATTGGACAACATTTATTTTATTGTATTTCTATTTCATTTTCTTTAGGAACTTACTCTTTTTTTAGCTTTTTCCTTCTCTTTTAACTGTTACATCTCAATCCTGCTTATTTACATGTCTGAAGACACCCCAGGAATAGATTCATGGGATTTGTCCAGGTGAGTTTCCTATTGGTGACAATGGTGGATTTCCCTAGTGTTGTTTGTGTTGAAATGGTCATGAAATCTGACAGGGTAACAATGCAGAACACTAAGAAGAGAATGACTTTGTCACTACTACAGGATGTGGACAAGGAATTGTATAGCAGTATCACTAGGTGTTAATTAAGTTTTTGTTAATGGGTTTCCTTATACAGGTATGTTGGAATCATTCCCTGAAAAATGAAACACTTTCTGCAGTCTAAGTATGACAATGCTTGCTTTTGTTAGGTAGGGGGAGCTGTGTATGTACTGGAAGATTTGTATACTAAAGAAAACTCCTAAAATATAATAAATAAAACTTAAAAAATAATTTTTTTTCAACCCAACAAAAAGAAAACCATTGGGGGCTGTAGATGAATTCAGATGGAACTTTGTATTGCCTTGTAATATATTATGTGGCATTTTATGTGACCGTCATAGTTCTGGGTTCAGTGTCTATCAGAGCCACAAATCAACTGGGTGTCATTGCAAAGGCAGATTACAATGGTCGGTACATCAATCAGGAATCTCCGCCCTATTACATGGGAGCTGATGATCTATATTTGAACAAGGAGAACTTTCTATTTCAGTAAAGGACTTTTTACGGTGTATGATGGTCATTTTACGGTTTGTGTCACCTATGTACCCGGTGCTCATTCCACTAGTAGGGGGCAGATATCTAGTCACCCCTTTCCAGTTTCTGCTATAAACCCCAAAAAATTCCAGGTAATTTTGGGATTCAGTGTGGGGAAGACTCTCTGTATCTCAACATTGAAATAAGGCATGAGGTACAGGTACGAGGGGCACACTTTTGTTGCCACGGCAATCATCTTTCTTCTTTTTCCAGCTTCTTCTTACATCACCCAATTTCACACTGCACAGGTGCGAGATCAGGTGATGCGCAGTCCCAAAAATGTTAAAGAAATACTGATTTTACAATACATGAGTGAGAATGGCGCACATGCTCCAGATATCTCCAGATATCCTCCTGGGATCCTTCTACTATATATATTCCTACTGTATGTATTCCAGGAAGCTGGGGTGTTCCCTTTAAGTCTTTACTGCCACAGCAGTGGAAGGTGGAAGGAGAGGGGACCTTCTCCACAAAATTAAAAAAAGTGTTTTTTTAATATATAAAAGAGTTAGGCCCACTTTTTTATATTGTACCATTTGATGATAGGCAACCCCAATCTCTTTCCGACCACAAAACAAAAATAATGCCTTGTACACCTTCAAGGCACGCCCTAAGCATGTTTCAGGATTGCTGTATTTTAAATGTCCCCTTCAAAACCACATTAAAGAACCTTTCTCCTTTCTTTGTCTATTAACCTTTATGCTGTAATTTTATTGAAGCAGAACTCTTCATTCCACCTATTCCTAATTGTTAGGTGAGAAAACCGAATCGCCTCATCTAATTTGTGCCCCGTTCAGAAAGATGCCAATCAGCTGTGTTTATGGTCCAATCAGCACGCATTGCTATGACGAGGCGAATATTGATTTAAACTAGTGTTTGGAGACCTTGAATAGTCTCTTTATTAGGAACTCAGGTGTAAACACAAACTCAAAATCCAACAACTAAACTGATTACTTCTCCAAATAAGTTTAGGGTACATCTGAAACTCTATTCTATTTTTTACTTTTTGTTCCAAAAAGAGAATAGCTCTTCAAAAATTAGTTGTTTTTTTTTTTTTTTTTTGCATTTATCGAGCATTTGTATTACAGAAATGGTATATTTAATAGACTAAAAAGGAGCAAAAGTGAAATTTAATGTTAACATCTCATTACTAACAAAAATATTTTGAGGTGGACAACGGACAAAGGGCTCGGATCATGAAGGGTTCACCAAAGGTACTTTGAAATGGAAACCAATCTTTCAAATCCAACCCCATTAAAATATTTGGGAGACAAATCTTCTGTATTTTAAGTATTCTGCTATAGTGAGATATTAATGAGGAGTCGATAACAAAGTGTTATGTCTGTTTTTTATGAATATGCCTTTTATTGTTTAATTGACAGACTAACAGCAGCCAATGAAGGGAAGTATTGTAATTCTATGAGCAGGTCCTGCAAGGTGATGAGAATGAACTAGGCGTGACCTTTGGTTTTCAGCCATTCCTCATGGTATACAGTAGACCACACTATTATTGACTGGGGTATAGGAGTTAGGGTGTTCCTTGGGTCACCCCCTTTCCTTATAACCCCTGCAACCCAATTTTTACCTTCCATGTATTCAAGGACTCAAGTGTCCTTGTGTAAGATAAACATAATTTCCTACACTGATGGCTGTAGGTCTGGTCATTCTTAAGAGACAACCCATCAAAGGATATATTGGTTAAATTAACACAAACCCGTTTCACAGTGCCATAGCTACAGACATATGCAGACTGGTACAGAATTTGTACCCGTTTTTCCCACCCTTTCAAGGCATCTTTGCACCGCCACTGATGGTCTTCAAGAGATAAAGCTTTAGGCCCCATAGCTAATGTTTGACAAGGCTCCTACCATGTAGGATGAGCTCCTTTAGATCGGGAGTACTCTCCTCTTAAACGTAGGTCATCCACTCACATCTGGACTTCCATTTCCAACTTTCAGAATCCCCTTACATCAGACATTCCACTTTACATTATAATTTCACTTTTTTATCGGGGTCATCCACTCCTTCAGAGCTTCTAGGTGTGTGGTTGTTGTGCTGCTGGTTGCTGCCAGGTTGCGGTCCTTGGGCACACCAGGGTGATGGACGGGACAACTATCACTAAGTAGTCTAGCAAGGCCGTGGTCGAGGCAAGCAGCAAGCAAGGCAGGTCAGGAACAAGCCAGGTGTCAAGAACCAGAAATCCAGAAAATACACATCTATGACAGGGGGCTACCGCAGAAACAGGGGGACAAAGGAGACACAGGAGGCGACAGGAGGCACAGGTAACACAGGAGACACAGGGATCACTGCAGACACAGAGGAACACTGGGACAGCACAAAAGAACAAGCAGGGAAAGGCCTGATTTGTTAATAAGGGGTTAACACAGGAGCTTGACCGGGAAAGCACTGAATTAAACAGCAGGTGTAGAGGAAATGCTCAGCAGAGCTAGGGGGCTCGACACTAGTGGAAACACATTGCATAAACACTGAGTACTGTTTCTGAGCCAGAAACAGGAATCTCCTGATTGGCCGGTTGGAGGGGCGATACCGAATAAATCTGGAAGAGCAGTGGCGCCCAGGCTCAGGATCACCTGCATGTGCAGGAGAGAGGCGACTGGGCTTTAGCAAAGAAAAGGTAAATGTAACAGAAGCCATGAAAAAAAGCCAATGCTAGATGATCTCTGCCAGTGTTGTGCACACCAGTGAGCAACCAAACAGTGGTCAAGAGAAGGGCCCCTAGAAACCCTCTGGTGTGTAGGGACCTGGTCTCAATTATGACCTTTGCAACTAAGGATGAGCAAGCAAGTTTTTAAAATTCAATCTCACGGCAAATTTGTCCGTTTGCCGAGGATCACAAACATGATTCCCAGGGCTGCAAGAATGATTGCACCGCAGAGAATCCATTGGTCAGGTATAGTGTAATGAACACTTTTATTCAGCAGAAGTGTAGATGGTTCCAGATTGCTGGAGCAGGCGGCCGATGGAAAAGATAAAAAAGGATGCTGATAAATATCCACATTTCCAATTATTTCACAAAATCGGTTTGCTAAAACTTCGTGGAACCATCACAAGTTCGAGGAAATTTTCGCTAATTGCAACCCCAGTTCCCACATTATTGACTTTGTACCTTACTTTATCAGATTTGTCACTATGTCCTTTAGCAAACTAATAGTCTTCCACTCAGATTTCTATAGAGTTCCCAGAAATCGCCATTGTTGAACAGTAGAAGTTCAACTCCAACCCATCATTGGACTGACCCCAAACCTCATTACCCCACCCTATAAATGGATGATTGGTGTAATAAAATATCAGGACAGTAAAAATTATTTCATGTCAACAATATCAAAGACATAAAATTTTTGGACCCATCAACAAGTTAATGTTATAAAACCTGGGTGCTCCTGAAGAAAACATTTGGCTAAGAACAAAAAGATATTTGGAGTTCAGGTTCATGGTGAAGCTTTTTATTTATGTTTGTGTATTGGATTTATTCCCAGCCTTTAATGTCCCTCCGTTCAAGTTATCTCACAGTAAAACAACCCTATTTTCAGCCTTGCGTCTCACATACATTTCATTTTGTGATTTATCACTGTACGGTGGAAGGGAAAAGGGTCACAACACCCGTGTTAAAAGTTAAACAGATTCTGACAAGCCGCATCAGCCAATAAGGAATATTGCATGCTGTCTTCCACTACCCGCTGGGATTTCCCAACACTGCACATCTACATATATTGCATTTTCCGTGAGCTTCAATGCGTGTGGATATTTATCAGTGTCCTTTTTTATCTTTTTCATTGGCCGCCCGCTCCAGTGATCTGGAACCGTCTACACTTCTGCTGAATAAAAGTGTTCATTACACTATAACTGACCATGAAATAAGCAATTTGTGCTTATCTTACATGTCCTGCCAGTTTAAGGAAGGTGGACGAGCATTTATGACATTTGAGAAAACAGGTTTCCGTTCAGCTGGATGCACAAACCAGCGAAGAGCAATATCATGACATTCAGGGTGGATGGTGGGGAAGGATGTGTTTATATGCCTGCCGGACGGGTTATAAAACATACATCTTGAATCGGATCATGGCCTAATGTTTTGCTTGGCTAAAAGAGAGAAGCTTGTAAAGTAAGACAAATACTTGGAAATAAAATAAAAATAAAAAACACTCAGATTCATTTATAACTAGAAAAAGTGAAGGCGCAAGTGGGAAAAGCAATTCATGGAACAATATGATACAAAAAGTTTTAGCCAAAGAAATATGGAATGGTGATGGCTAAGGATGAGGTTTGAGTTTGCATTTCTTACGGGTTTGAGTTTAATCCTAGGTGTTTGCCATTCATTGAGCAAGAAACAGATAAGCCAGGACAAACCTTATCTATCCATAACACACTATGATGCCTCTGTCCGTTGACTTATGGGCACCACTAACCTTGGTCAATGACAGCACTCAGGATTGATCCCTGGTACTATTACCTAAGTGCAGGGGACCTGTTATTTAGAAGTGGTAATGCATCATGTTAACATTGTCATTTGTCCTTCATGATTGATGATGGATTTGCATCACTGGATGATATGACTATCTCTGGAAACATTTATTATAAAGTGTCCATGTGCAGCCTTTATTTTAGGTTTGTCCTTTCTAAAAGTCAGTCAGGGTTACAATGTACCCCTACGATCATTCTGCTTTTAGAGGACTTGATGTGAAGAGACCCCATCCCTTACCTGAAGATTCCCCCACTTTTGAGTTTTTGGGAACGCATAGGGTATGCTATAGAGTGGAGAGGGGCACACACTTCTACGGCCCCTCTTTTTCCTGCCACCCAGGCTCCAAATCTGCAAAGGGTCTTGTTAAAATGTAAGGGGAACCTCACTATTTTTTAATAAGAAATAAATATTAAGACGTACAAATTTACTTAAAGGATCTATTATTTTATACAGTGTCCTTTAGGCTGCAATTAAAGCCCAATATTTCTTAAAAATGTATTTTAGCATAGGTGTTTCTGGTGGGCAAATGGTTCATGGCTCCCCATTCTTTTTATTTGAAAGTAGTTTAGCTTTTTTTGTCTACCAATCATTAGTGATGGCAGAAAAAAACAATGCAGTGAATTTGCACGTTTTAGGATAAATACTTTTGCAAATGTAGAGGCATCTTTATGAAGTGTGGCGCCTAACTCCAATCAAACAAATAGCAATTTATTAATGGAGAGCAGGTATGCAATGCAGGTTGCACTTCCCTACTTAAAGGAACCCAGACTCAATCAATAACAACTAAAGACCTCCATGGCTTATAGGCATACCTACAGCAAGCACCACACTTGGAAATGCCAGAACTGGACAAGTCATGATATATTTGAGTCTAATTGCTATTGCCATGACATACTGCCCCTGATTCATCAAGGGGAACCTCACTATTTTTTAATAAGAAATAAATATTAAGACGTACAAATTTACTTAAAGGATCTATTATTTTATACAGTGTCCTTTAGGCTGCATTTAAAGCCCATTATTTCTTAAAAATGTATTTTAGCATTTAGCATTTAGCATTTAGTTTCTGGTGGGCAAATGGTTCATGGCTCCCCATTCTTTTTATTTGACAGTAGTTTAGCTTTATTTGTCTACCATTCATTAGTGATGGCAGAAAAAAACAAATTATTCAGTGAATATGCACTTTTTAGGATAAATACTTTTGCAAATGTAGAGGCATCTTTATGAAGTGTGGCCCCTAACTCCAATCAAACATATAGCAATTTAATAATGGAGAGCAGGCATGCAATGCAGGTTGCACTTCCCTATTTAAAGGAACCCAGACTCAATAACAACTAAAGACCTCCGTGGCTTATAGGCATACCTACAGCAAGCACCACGCTTGGAAATGCCAGAACTGGACAAGTCATGATATATTTGAGTCTAATTGCTATTGCCATGACATACTATATCCTACTGAAGATTTGTTGGTTTCTGGGTAATAATATTTGTAAGCTTGCATGTGTTCTATACAGATCAAAGTTTACTGATCTGATTTAAACTATACGTGCACATCTAAAAACATTTTTATTGCAAGGATTGGTGAACCCCTTTAGTTTTATTTTTATTGCAGCCTTTGCTCCACTGTAGGTTGATTCCTCCAATTAACTGGTAACTGTTCCTCTGATTCAGAAAATTAATAGTAAATCCAAAATTTTAGAACAGGAATGGAGGTGAAATCTTGGCACACTTTTTAGAACAACATAAGGACTTGCTTAGGGGCCAAAGTGTTAAATGCTGCTTTCATGCAATTCTAATGGAAGACGGAATATTTGACTAAAATAGATTACATCTTATGTACTCTGCACAATGTTCAAATTCACTTGTAGAGTGCATGATTCATCTAAAGTCTTATCAAATACAGGAAACCAATGCCAATAAGCGTGAGCTGTAAATGGGAGTTCTTCTTAGTTTTTGGACAAAGCATAGATACAATAAAATGAGATGGGCAATGATTTGGATAAAGCAATAGAACAGGTTCAGATGATAGCAGGTGCTTCAAGAAACCTAAAAACACTTTTAGTATTCTCAGCGCGCTCTAGAAGCAACAAGGTGAAGCTAAGTATTGGAATGGACCTTCAGGAACTTTACAAGCTTACACAAATTGTCTTGTCATAGTCTAGAGCAGGGTTTATCAAACAGGGTTCCCTGGATCCTTAGGGTTCTTCCTTGAACAATGTGTGCCTCTCAGGTCAGTTCAAGTGAAACCAATGACCACCACACAAATATACTGTGAGTTGTGGATATAGTAATTAAAGAAGGGGCTCCCAGAAGATATGAAAGGTATGTCAAGGGTTCCCCCATATTAATAAGGTCGAGAAACACTGCTCCAGAGTTTGCTAGGGATTTTTTTTGAGCAAACAAGTAACTTGCACCTTTCAGGTCAGTTACCACTGACACCAAATTTGTAAGATTGGCATTACTACTGCTGGCCACCCCCCTAATGTACTGTGAGCTGTGGGTATCTTTACTATCGTTAGAGGTTCCCTAAAATCAGCCTAAACTTTTTCAACATAGAGGAACCCTTAAAAGTTTTTTTTAAAGGTCCCTGCATGTTCAAAAAGTTGAGGAAGGCTAGACTATTTGTGGCAACTCATCATGAATACTCTAGACCAGTGTTTCTCAATCAGGATTCCACGGAATGCTAGGGTTCTTCTAGAGGTTGCTTGGAGTTCCTTGAGCAACCAGCAGGAAATATTAGTAAATATTAGTACACTAATTATAGAAGGGGTTCCCTAAGACCTGAAAGCTAAGGGTTCCCCCATGTTGTAAAGGTCATGTAAGGCTGGAATAGGCAGTAGATGCTTGCATTGCTTCGGATGATGCCTGAACAAAGATGGCATCATTATTTTATAAATAGAAAGCAGTTGTAGGCTTTGGGGTAAAACCATGATCTCTGTGACCAGTAATAATTACCTGGAAATGGTATAGTGACCTATTACTAAGCATGCGGCACTTAACATTAAAACATATACCTAATTCTAGGTCTGATTTGACTCCTGTTGCCAAGTAAACCTTTTACTTTGTCTATTGCAGGCAAATTACACCTTTGCTTTAAAAGCAGAAATTTAGAGTTTCAGTTACAGCAGCCTTTCGGTCGCACTTCAAGGTTGAATAACCTGAGCAAGCCGACCTGCTTATTTTTTGAAGCGTTATGTCTATTTTAGTTGCAATTGTACCCAGAACAATTCTCACAAAGAAAGGAAACAATTTTGTGTTTGTCTGATGGCTCGCAACATGAAACCTGACAAGGACGAGCGGCTACCACATTGAATTGTGGCGGTGAATCTTTTTATGAAAAACACTTTTATTCTTTATTTTACCTTCACATTAATAGGTATATTCATACATTTTTATAAACAATTTTAATCATTGGACAGTATTTCTGTACATTATAAGAAACCGCTGCCTTTAATATTTGGTTAATAATTAAATCAGTGATTTTGACCTTTTTAACATGGGGGAACTCTTGAAATAACTTTTGGGTCTTCAGGGAAATCCTACTATATCCACTGATCAGAGTACATTAGGGTGGCGGTCATTTGGAAGAATGTCATCCTTGCAAATAGCCAAAAAGATCATTGGTGTCACTTAAACTGACCTGTGAGGTACAAAGTGCTCATTGCTCATGGAACCTCTTGTAATCTCTGGAGGAGTCTTAGGATTCCCGGAAACCCTGGTTGAGAAGCACTGGTTTAAATTATTGGATTTTCATTCATGTTCCCATCTGCTTATCATCACACTTAACGTTGAAGGATTTGCACTATCATTGCCACATGGAAGCTTGCTTTATCTTGAATATTTTGGAATCATTTTAACCTTTAAAAGGAACCCCAGCCTTTGTTTAACTAGGTGGAAGTTGATGGGAAGACTCTGGGAGCATTGGATATAAAGTCAATACCTACATATTGCTGGCTAATGTTCTCAGTGTGGTTTATTATGAAGCAGAAAATATTTTTTCCATTTCTTATGTACATGCATATATCTGTGTACCTTACAGCTAAAAGAAATGGCTGATCTCACAAAGACTAAAAACTTAAGCAGGTCCAGATCACTTCAACAAGTGAAAAATGCTCTCCATCTCCATTAGGTTGGTGCTTGGCCTCATGTACCTTGCTACCAATACCTCTCCGACGGCCTATTACTGTACCCATACAAAGAATTAGATAAGAACTGGCATAATAGCAACTGGCTTTTGTGGCTCCCAGAGCTGATTCATTATTCCTGTTCATCTGATGGTTATGTTCAACTTTTCCTTGACCCAATCTTCTATCTTCCAATCTTCCATCTTCTAGAACAGGGGTCGGCAAAGTTTTATTGCCACTAGGCCATTTATGGACCCGTCCTAATGCCTCCACCCACCACCAGGGAATGCCCCCAGAAGTGAAATCCCTCTCCTTCGTATGCTTTGTGGAGGAAAGGGATTTCCCTTCAGGGAGCCTTCCCTGTTTACCGCGGCGGAGGAAGTATCAACACCGACTGCGGTAAATAGGGGAGCCCCTGCAAGGGGTCGGCACCGGAGCTGCAGGGGCTCTTTCTTCTGTAGTTCCTAACGCCCCCTGGCCGATCTGCCGGCCACCCGCGGCTCTGAGCTGCAGGTTGCTGGCCAGTATTAGGCTGGATCCTTTTTGAACATCTGCAGCTTTCATTAAAATACAAATAGTTCAGTGCCAGTTTTCAGCTATAGGAAGCACCCTTACACCTTTCCAGCACACGGTTGCCCCCAGGACTTCTAAACAATACAGCAGGCGCTGGGGACTTGGCGTGGAGATGGTATAAAGTCCTAGCAGTCAATGACAAAGCAGGATTGAAGTCAATCACTAATCCGCTCATTGGCTGCAGCACATACTTTAAAATCCCCTTGAGCTGCATACCCCATACAAATGTATGTGCTGGGAATGCCAAGAAAGGTACATCTCAGGTGGAGCTGCTGATCACAGGGCAGCCAACTAACTTCTTGTTCTCCTTTGCTGGTGTAAGTTATGCCTCCGGGCATCTAAACAGGATGAGAAATACTACAGTGGCACTCATTGCGGGATTGCCGGCCAGATAATAATTTCCTAACAAATACCTGATGATTCTGCCTTGCTCGTACTCCTCCTAGTGTACTGGGGCCACATTCTGTCCCCGTTACTTGTGTTCCTGTGTTGGTCATAATTTACTTTTGTATTTGTCAGGAAGTCAGTCCAGAGCAATAATGTGAGGCCAATTGCAAAATTTATTATAAAGTAGTTAAACGATACAGAGGGAATTAGCAGCCTGAGATGCAAAAATGTATGGGGATTTTTTTTAATAAAAAACAAGATAATTGTTTAGATCAGCTTTATAGTGTGATCCCATAAAACCCATTGCTAGAACTAAGGCTATTTTTATAATAGTTGCCCTATCCCACCATGCAGTTGCCCAGACTCCCTCCTTATCCAATGCCCTAGCTGACAAAATGGCAGAGGTACACGGAACTGGAATACTAAACATTTGGGGACTCCACTTCATATTTGCCCAATGCCCTATTATGGTGAAAACTGTCCCTGATTAGTTCCAATTACACACTGCAAAATTATTCATTTTAAATACTGTTGTTATAATTATCTGCAATGTCTCAGTGTATTCATTTCCCACAAACCTCTGTACACCAGGAATCTGATACAAATATTATGGCAGGTATAACAGTTCAAGGTTCTATAATTCAGCTGTGTACTTAGCTATATTGCCGGAGCTCTGTTCTAACTACCCCATATATTATAACACAGGAGGCGTCCCTTTGTTTATAGCACCACTCAGGTCAGAGAAGCAAAACGTAAATCACAGTTTGGTGCAATGGTTCAGAAGACAGCTGATTGCTATTTTTTGTAACCTGGCAAAGAACTTAAAGTGGAACTTTGCTTAAAAAATTGAGAGCAGGTGGCTCTTTATTACAGAGGAGTCAAGCAATGTCTAATCTGCAATGAAACAAACATGGCAGTTCCTATTTTAGAATGCTCATCAAGCTGCCGGTGTACAGATGAATGTGCATTGTCATCATACATCGGTGCTGGAATTATTGGAATAATTGGAATAATTTATTTTTATGGTCAAATCTTTAAAGTGTACCATTGGAATTTTTTCACGTTTTGTGCAAATAGCGAACCTTGAAAAAGTTCATCTTGGATCCACTGTAGGAACCTGAACCTTATCTCTGAGGACTTTGGACTCACCTAAGAATGGGCCTAGTGTTTTAAAGCTCTTCAAGATCAGAGAAGATACATTTTCATGGGAGAACCTGGGTGATCTAGCAAACCTTGATTAGTCATGGTCCAAGATTGGAAACATTTTACAAATAATAGCAAGAAGAAAACTATTACAAATTTGCTGATGTTCTCCTATGAAAGTCTATCTCTAGTATTGGAGAGCTTTAATATATCAGGCCCAATATGAGAACGAGGGTCTTCCAGTACATGTTCCTTTCCCGGCACATTTTTGTACGGCAACAGTGGCTCACCAGAGGTCTATGGGGCTGTCTATGTGACACAAAAAGACTTTTTATTTGAAGGCATAACACTGGAACCCACTAGAAGTCCAGTTAGCCTTGCCCCTAAAAAGAAGTTTGGAGCTTTGCTTACTTGGGACTGTCTGTTCTATTAGGAGACCCTGTCACAAGACCATTTATATTAACAAACCATGGGCATTTACCATATTTTTTGGATGTTATTTACCTTTAAAACATCCCTTGTATAGACATACAAAAGCCCCAAGACCACTGTTATGTGCTGCTTTCTTGGACCTGATTCCAGCGATTGCAAGGGAGCTATAACGCACGGGGCACGCTACAATATTCCGCATACTCCTCCCTTTGCAGCTACATAAAAGTTTATATAAGAAGTGATGGAAGGCGAAGAGGAGCTGGGCTAGCACAGAAAGTAATTAGACACCCCAGAATAGGAAATGGCTATGTCATGCAAGGAATGAGAGGGCTATACTAGGAAATTGATTTTTCTGAAGATGTCAGATAAATCAGAACAATCAAAGGCGCATTGCAAGTAAATAAAAAAATGATTATAAAAATGAAAATCGCTGCAAGCTAGAATTTGAAAAATAAGATTGTTCTGTGTTAGCTGCATAGCATTGCTCATAATGGGATTTTTGGTGGTAATAAAATTGGACCATGCTTGGATGATGAGTGTAATTGTAGTCCATGTAACAGGAAGATACCACAAGACACAATAGAGAGATAACAGGAAATGTCTGACCTGTCATAACAGGATCTCTATGTATTCTTTAATAAAAACTGCAGATTTAGGAATATTAAAAAATATGTCTGAATTTACATTAACATATTGAAGCCTTTATGGGATTTTAAATGAGTTATATCTCCTTTAGGTCATGTGATCTCACCTGTAAAGCTTTGGGGCAGGGTCATGTTTAATATTAATTTGTTACAATGTAACATTTATACTTGAAAATGATGTGTAAATAATTTGCTGTTACATTTATCTGAATCACTTGTCATTGGTAGGCATCATTGTCCATAGGTGGACCGCACATTGCCAGAAGCTTAGATGTCAAGCAAAAGTTGAATTATGCACGGAATATGATCACTGGAAATGGCAAATATGATTCCTAATACGGCTTTAACTTTAAAGGTCACATTTTATGCACTGTAAACCAAAAATAAAAGTAGCCAAGGGGTGTAAGAATTGCTTACAGGGACCTGGAGGGCTTGTAAAGTCCAGAACAGTGTCCATAAAAACTACGGGAGTCATTTGTTTAAACTGCAGAACAACTCCAATGGGTTCAGCTCCCAAGCTCTCGTTCAACCTAATGTTAGGAACCATTGGGAACATTTGGTGCTTATGACTGGGTGCAGTCGCGGCATCCTAAAAGCAACGTGTGATTGCTTTTCCCCCTCTGGAAGAAAATACCAGACCCTCAATGCAAATGCAAGGGCAAGTCATTCAAAAGCATCGACCTCTAATGTTTCTAAATACTCCAAATTTGAAGGAACCCTAGGGGCCATTCCAAGAGGTACGGGTGTGCTACTAAAACATAGTAAATATCACAGCACAACCCAAATTTAGATCCCTCTGACTTACATTGAGCAATTATCAGTTCAGATCAGAGACCAGCTTTACATTTCAGTGCATTGCAATAGAATTTTATGGCGTTTTTGGACATTTATTCCTACCCATTGCTCTGACTAATTATTAGGACCAGGTGTTGCAAGCCTGGGAACCGTGTTTATAAAGCAGTAACTGCACCGATTTACAGGTACCTAGTGGAAACAAGTGTCGCTTACCCATGCCTCATGCCCCTGGCATATGTGGTGATTTTTCCCATTGGCTCATTGCCCTATACTAATGCCCCTGACACTTGTGGTGGTTTCCCCCATTGGCTCATGCCCCTGTACTCATTCCCATAACACATGTGGTACTCTCTCCCATTGGCTTATGTATTGACGTAGGAGTCAGTGTAAAGACACAGGATATGGCCATTGTAAGGCAGCTATTTGGCACACTTCCATCTTAAACCAATGGTGGATGGAGATTATGAGTATCTACTGGAATGTTAAGTCTACATTATCTTTCATTCCTGGCTACTTTTTTTACTTCCATGCTCTTCATGACATGATTGCTTCAAATTAGATGTCAACATAATCATTAAAATTTCGTATATGCTCAAATAAAATTCCAAAAGTCATTTACTGTGTTTTGAAATCTGTAACTTTTATTCAAATAAATCTATTTGGTCCCACCCCAAAAAAAATTTTTGTTCAAGCACTTTCTGTGAACGATTGACAACACTCTACCTCCAAATACTACAAATGACTGTAACACATCAACCAGAAATGGTCCATTGCTGTCTCCATCTGGAATCTTACTATCAGGAATGCCATCCAGCCATGATGGACAGGGGGCAGCTTCAAAGGGGCTGTTGGAGATCAGAATGACAAGATGATACAAGGTATACAAAGTATGATAAAAGGTCAAAACATGTACTTTAAAGAGAAAATATATCTACATATATAGCCAGGGCTGCAGATTTGATGCTATGTATTTGAGATCCAGACCTGTAGTGTCCTGGAAAGTCTAGGTGGGCCAAGAACTCCATCCATTTTTCATACCAAAAATTAAGGGTGGCTAGGAAGCACTTTCTGAATACAAATAAAAGAGAATGTGCTTTTCCGACGAGGGGAGCCTGAGACAAGTTGTTTGAAGCCTATGAGCTTGACCAAGGAGGTCTTGGATACATATTGAAATTGTGTTCTAGTAAAATGGTGGATAGCTTTGCCAGTCATTTTTGCTGTCGACACAAAACACTATACCTGTAATGGTCAATAGACCTGCACTGCATGCCATGGCCAAGCCTGTATTTCAGATATGCTGCCGGTGCATTCAAAGTCAATGCCCAAACACAGCACTTATTGACACAAGTCTACTCAACATGGTCCTTAAAGTTTCCTTTCCTTTCAGCCCTCAAATATCTAAACAATGGAGAAATCATAGCTATCTAGCCAATCATGATACAGATATTCACAATACCTTTTTTTCATCTTGCAAGTTAAGAAAAAAAATATTCTAAAGAATGGTCAAAATCATTTAAAATTCTGGTTTTGGCATGGAAAACAATTTTTTTCCCTCTCTTCATGCTGAGCTTCATTTTCCTTGAAAGAACCATTAAAACATTCATCACTGATCATGCTCCATTGTCCCATAAAATAAATAACAGAGATAGTTGGATGAGGTCATTTGTGAAAATTTGTGTATATTACATATTATAAAGTAATGCTGGCCTTGAATTATACATGAATTCTACTTGCAACTCAAAAGTTTTGAACATTGTTTTCCAAGGTTTTTTGACCTTTCCAACAGAAAATCTGATACCCAGTTACTGAAAACTGCTCTGCTGCTATCATGAGTAGGGTGGATGATTGGAATACACCTGAACCCCCAAATTCTTCAAAACGTATTGTGTTCCTTACAGGCAGGTCCTCCAAAAGAAAAAAGACTCTTCAACTGCTTCCCTTTTCTTTTAATATCTACCTAAAAGGCACAGCAAGTTAGTGGAGTATTCTGCATTAACTGTTTGGCTCTCCTGATGATAGTCATCTAAATGCCTTTTCTTATACCAAAGAACATCATAGAAGTGACTTTTTCTGTTGAATTTGGGTCTTGAATTTATTTGGCCATAAAGAATCCTAGTGCCACCACTGCAAGGATTGTTTTTGGCCTCCAGATTATAATGATATAACCATGTGCCATAAAGAGTTATTTCAAAGATATTAGTAGATCCCATAAAATGCTGTAAAATCAACTTGGAGGCGTCTACCTAATGTTGGTTCTTGATGGCATTCAAACACTTCAGCATCTACTTGACTGAAAGATTCTGCATGGCCAACTGCTCATGAATTATAAACCCAACACATTCCCTAGGTATGATTAGCAACTTTTTAGCTGAGATTCACTGATGTGCCAAAGTCATGATCAACAAATTTAGGAAATTACACTGTTGAAGGCCTTTATGATGGCCCGAAATTCAACATTTGAATTCTGTATTTTTCATTCACTTTGTTCTGTCAATGATCTAAAAAAATTAATGCTTCCATCCTTTAAATTACCATTTTATGGTATAAAACAACATTCTTTCTAGCTATGTTAAAACATGCTTAGGTTTTGGGAGTTGTGTTGGGCACCTCCTTGTGTCTACCTCCACCTTGGGTATCTACCTTGGGTTGGGCACCTCCACTTTTTGGCACCTCCTTGTATCTACTTGGCATTCAACTTTAAAATCATCCCAACCAGACAACTGGTTTTTTCAGGTTCATCTTTCTCCCATGACAGAGGGACCTTTAGGCTGTGTTTTTCTTGGAATTCATGGTTGGTTCATGGTAATTCTTATGTTCATTTTTGGCATAAGCTTGCAGAAAATGCAAACAATGTAAGTTTGAGTGGAACCAACATCCTGATATCTAGTCACAATCTGGGAACGAGCTAAAAGGCCAATAGCTGTAGCAACTAGCAGGTTTACGATAGTAAATACTCTGAGTTCAGTTCACAGGCAGCTGTAGTGATGCACGAGCAAGACAGGAGCGTAGTCAGGATAAGTTAGCCCCCCCAGCGTTCTAATTCTGTCCGTATTTCCATGCAAAAAAGCATTAAATTTTTTTTGCATTGAAATTTATTTTACATTTTTTGCCTATAAGTCTTAGGCATAACTCACCGAAATATGTCCAATATTTATTAAATGTATTAATAAACTTTAAATACAAAAACACAAAAATCTGTTAAAGAAAAAAAAAAAAATTGTGAAACATGTCATAAACCTGTGCAGTAGCATGTATAATATATATATATATATATATATATTTTAATTATATATATATATATTATATAAAGATTTCTTTGTATTGGACTTAATATAGCTAATTTGTATTGAATCCAATCCAAAATTATTTGAATTTCCTGCCACTCCTCTCACCCGCACTGACGTCACCGGGAAACCCCAAAGATCGTCTCTGCAGTTGCCGGCTGGAGATTGGAGGAAGAAGACGTACCTCGAGGAGCTGCAGTGACCAGCAGGATCCCAACCGAACAAGGTAAGTGGGTTTTTTATAATATTTTTAGCGACCCCGAGTGTGACTCGAAATTAACACTTTTTGCCTGGTAAATCCACCACGAGTCACACTCGGGATTACCGCTAGGAGGGTTAAAGTTGGTAAGGGGGTCAATCAGGTTAACTGGAGAGAGCAACAAGAATGGTCAGTAATTTCGTAGGTCAATACACAGGGAAGTAGCAGAAAAGGCAATGCAGCAGTTTTAGCGGTAGTAAGGCGAGACACTGGCAGGAGCACAATAATCTGGCAATCAGGAAATTTATAGCACGGGTTAAATAGGAAGTCAAGGGGAGCAACAAGGAGTTCAGAGTTCATGACAATACAAGGTATCAGGGGAGCTTGACTGTGAGAACTTCAGGTAGCTTAATGGAAAGAGTTACCGCCAGACACAGAAGCAGCCCTGGGTTCGGAATCTGATATGTACTTTTCTTTTTTCACCCCATGGTGTAATTAGAGAATTTTAGAGTTCTTTACCAAAATGTTTGGAAACAAAAGATAAAAGTTTCTACTTCTGTGTTTCTATTCTTACCTTATTACAAAAGAGACATTGTCTGTTCCTTCTGAAACCAAGAACCCGCCTGATCACGATTTGTTAAGTACACCTAGTAGATCTGTTCCAGCATCTTCATCCGATCCTTTTCCGGGATTGAGACTTCGTCCATCTTGATTGGAATGATGTATTCCCAGCAGCTTTCTTTTCAGGTGACCCATTTCAAATTGTTGGGCCACCAATACACCTTAACATAATAAAACAAGCACAAGACCATTTTCTAACGCACTGAGCAATACAAAGTGATTGGCAGATCAACATGACACCGTGCGTTATCACAATGCAAAGATCGCAATGGGCTTTAATCTACTGAAACAAAAAAGCCATCACAACGCTCACTTACCCGCAGCATACAATACCCTTATTAAATCTACACGTTCAAGCAATTTTCATTTCTGTTCTGGGCTGTCAATGTTCTGACCACACAAGAAAGACAAGCATTTTAGCATTGTGTAAAAAAATAAATACCGTAAATAAAATATTATAGAAGAGAAAATTTAAATATTCTAACTGAATGGAAAAGATTTAAAATTAGGCAAAGCTTAGGCAATTCATTTCAGACTCGTTAGACTGAATTAGACTGCAGAAGAAATATTTAAACCTGTGTTTGTTCACAGTCTGTCACCGAACATTGATTTTTTCAAAGGGTTCACACACAATTAGAGGAAGATGAATGAGCGTGAACCAAATGATTGATTCATACCTTCTTAAAAATAAATGTGGTACAGTCGCTTAAGCTAAATTGATATTTATATAACTCCTTTTGAAGATGAAATTAAATTTCCCATCAAAAAAAAGGTTATTATTTTTCAGCTGCAGTCCCTTAAAATTAATACACCCAAGAAAAAAGGCAAAAAAAAAGAGATAGGGGAGAGTTAAAAAGGATACATTAGAAAAAAACTTTTCTGAAGTGCTTTTAAAGTGATTGATGGACTTCTAAGTAGTAATTACTAAATGTGCTTATCTAGATAGCCTTTCTTCCATTGATCCCTTCACGTCCCTTGATGAAAAGCTCATAATTCATGGCTTTCTTGATGTTTAGCAGAGGATGAAATAATTTAAAAACTAAATCCAAATGATCCAGAGGATGAAGCCACAGCTAATGCTGATTCATATTAGGGAATAATGACCGTAGGAATCTCAACTTTATAGAAGGTCTGAAGAGTTCGGGGTCTACATGACCAATGTGGAATCAAAAATGTCAGTGAAAAATTCTAATCATTCATATCAGGGAATAATGACTGTAGGAATTTCAATTTTAGAGCAGGTATGAAGTCTTTGGGGTCTACTTAACTGATGTGGAACAAAAAATTTAAAAGAGCATTTCTCCACATTCCAATCAGGGAATAATATTCATAGAAATCAACAGCACAGGTCTGAAGTTCTTGGCAAATGATGTTTACAAAATCCATTCCAGGATTGATAGATCACCCAGGTTCACCCATAATAGTCTATCTTAATCAGTCTTAGAGAGCTGTAAATAATCAGGGTTGTTAAAGCACATGAGAACCTGAACTCAAAAAATTCTGAAGCTTTATTCAAAATAGTTTTGTGAAGATCCCCAAACTACTAATAAGGACAATTGTATAAAATACAAAGATCAAAATGTCCCAGAGAAAGAAATCAAAAACACAGACCACTTCAAACATCAAATCAGGAATGTGCATTAAATGTCTGCATGATGCATTTCAAGGCAAATTTCTACTTCTTCAGATAGAAAAAATGCAACAAGGAAACGTCCAAAGAGTTATCACAAATTGGTGATGAGATGTTCCTATATTGCAGGTTTTGTACTCAAAAAGTAGAGTATTGTGCCTGGCCCAAATGAAGAGATAGCGGAGATTGCAGAAAGAACTTCTCTGCACCAACAGAAGGCAGCTATAAGGAAAGTGAAATGATGTCCCAATGAGTTCCAAAAATATGAGACAGGGGTTGCATGATTCTCCATAATGATGGTTCCCCATTGGTACTCAAAGCAAGTGTGTACGCCGTTTTGTGATCTTAAACTAACCTCATACTCTTCTCCCACCAAACGAACATCAACATAATTGCTATTGAAATCAGCCAAAGCTCATTTCAGATCAGCGACGGCTTCTTTGCGAATGTAATCAATACCAATAAAAATTCCAAATTGAACATTCTGCTCCTGCAAAATATTATACTGTGAATTTAATTTAGTGTCACTTTACCGGGCCCGAATAAACTTAATTATATTTATATTACCTTCATGTTACAGATAGGTTTGAAAAAAAGACTTAAGTTTATTTTCCGTTTTTTTTAATAAGAAATGGTAATAACTCTGCGGCATGATGATGTATTTATCACCGGTGTGAAGTCCAGTCCTATTCACTGCAAACCAATTGTTCTGTTTCTATGTACCAGTAATAAACTCAGAAATGACACAGATGACAGCTAATCTCGGCTGGGGCAGTGCAGCTCCAGGACTGTGATTCATTAGGTTTCCACATTACAATAAAATGTCTGAAAATTACATAAACTCTGAGTTATGCAGCCCAGGGTCAGCAATGAATTTAGCCAGTGATGAATGTAGTGACACAACCGCATGGTATATACAATGTTTGCATTCTATGAAGGTCATTACATGGAATGCAGTTATACACAGACGTCATTATGGCTAAAACTGCTCTTTAAAGTGAACCCATCATCTCTATTGTAACCGAATCACTAAACCGACGTATAAGAGGCCAATCCTTGTAAATGGTCGGTTTGCATTAGCATACTATCTGGTGATCCTGTTATGAAGGTCCTTGTTTAGGTATCAACTTAAATGGGGTGACAGCTGTTTACCAGTTAAGATTCTTCATTGTGACTCGGTCATAGGAACTTCAAGTGACCGTGCTGATACACATTACATGGGAACAGTCAGCTGTTGTCCGTAGACTATTTTGATAAGTCAGTACCAGTAAACTGGTAAAACTATAACGCTAGGTATTCAGGTTAAGTCCATCAAGGCAAACCACTAAGGAAATAACCATTCCAGATAAAAACCCTAAAGACATAGTTGAACCAGAGGAAGGCAAAAAAATTCCTTATAAACCCCGGGTACAATTTGCTCCATCTAGGGAAAAATTCCTTCCTGATCTCGTGAGGCAATCGGATGTTTCCTGGATCAAAAGTCTCTCTCATCTATACTTTAAATGTTTAATACCCAGTTGTATTCTGTGTTTTTAGAAAGGCATCCAGCTTTTTCTTAAAGCAATCTATAGAACTTGCTGAAACTACTTCCTGAGGGAGCCGATTCCACATTTTCACAGACCTTACAGTGAAGAATCCCTTCCTTATCCGGAGCTTAAACTTCTTTTCCTCCAGACACAAAGAGCGCCCCCTTGTGCTTTGTAATGACCTTACAGTGAATAAAGGGGAAGAGAGTTCTCTATATGGACCATTTATATATATATATATATATATATGATATGAGTGATCATATCCCCCCTTATACATCTCTTCTCAAGGGAGAATAGATTCAGTTCATCTAATCTCTCCTCATAGCGGAGCTCCTCCATTCCTTTTATTAGTTTAGTTCCCCTTCTCTGCACTCTTTCCAATTCCACAATGTCCTTTTTGTGAACTGGCGCCCAAAACTGGACTGCATATTCCAGATGTGGTCTGACCAATGCTTTGTACAGGATTATGTCTCCATCTCTGCAGCTATTCCTCTTTTATTACAAGAAAGTACTTTGCTAGCTTTAGATATTGCAGCTTGGCATTGCATGCTGTTATTACGTCTATGATCTACCAGAACCCCCAGATCCGTCTCCATGTCTGACCCCAAATGTATCCCCCCTAGACAGTATGAAGCATGCATGTTGTTACCCCCAAGTGCATAACTTTATATTTATCTATATTAAATGTCATTTGCCACTTGGCTGCCCAATCACACAGTACATCCAGGTCTGCTTGTAGATTATAGACATCCTGTATGGACTTAATTCCATTACATAGTTTGGTGTCATCTGCAAACAAAGAAATACCAAACTCTATATGATTTATAAAGATGTTAAACAGTAAAGGTCCCAACCCTGAACCCAGGGGTACACCACTAATAACCTTAGACCATTCAGAGTATGAATGTAAAGTTGATGCTGAAGTGAGCGCATATAAACCAGAAGTAGAGCTTCCAATTCCATTATTCCATATTGTTGGTCGTATAACTATTGTAGCTACCTCGGCTAGGATAATGATATAGATTAGGCTGAGAAGCGTAGATTGGCACAATGGGGTGATAGAGCGGTGAGTCAGGTAAGCAACAGTCCTATTCTATTATTGACATGTATTGCCAGCCTTTGGAAAGCCTTTAGTCAATCAAAAACTACTAAAAAAAAGTAGTAACCATGTCCTCACTTTACTCTATAAAGAAGAAAAACTCAGTTCATCCGCACTGTTCTACGTAAATTGAAGTAATTTACTGCAAGTAAGAAATGTGATTTCCTTTTCTAGTTAGCCGTCTCCAATGTTTATCCAAAGTTGTAATTCTGCAATTTTCTTTCCGCACGTAACGAGAGCTTCATTATGGCTTAAATATTCCCGCAGCCATGATGTTGATTGCCGTTTCTATGAACACTCATACAGTCCAGTTTTCAGGTATATATAGTAACAGAAGAGTTGTCTGTGGGAAATAAACCGAAACTGACAAACCACATCAATTGGAATGTTTGGTCTTCCATTTTTACCACCTGGACATTTAAAATACATTATGACCTTTCAGAAAGCCAGTGAACCTTTACCTTCCTGTTTGATCTGACAAATCAATGATTCTTCTGCAGTGAAATCCAAAGCACATTTTCCAGTCAAATTGTCAGATTGGTCAGATGCCCCTTGTTGGGCTACACTACATACCCCCCCTTTTCAATGGAAATGTACCATATAAGTTTTATATGTCCATAAAATTTAGAGAAATTACCTAACTGTCACCTACAGATCCTTCTAACCTTAGACTGGGCACCTAGATGTCAATTAAAAAAATGAAGTGGAATTATCTGCGGACAGAACTAATATCCTGAACCTTTTTGTGTGCCATTAGTTCAAAAAATGAAAAAAAAAGGAAATGGACCATAAAAAATAAAATATTAGGAAATGTCAATAAGCAAAACTGGGAATTTTCCCAAATACGTGTGGAGAGGCATCTAGAGTTTTCCAAGACTATAGATAGTCTTAGTCCTAGTCTTATCCTAGAACATAGTTTATCATGGGAGAACATGGGTGAGGCAGCCAATCTGAATTAATTTCTTAAACCTGTACAGTACCATTGTAGGTACTGTACCATTCTAGGTTTGCTGGATCACCCAGATTTTCCTGTGATAGTCTATCTTCTCTAGTCTTGGAGAGCTTTAATAACCTGGGTGCATTGGTGGAACATTCAAGGCAATGAGGACTTCATAGGACCTTGATGACCATGTTTGCCGTATCCTAACATGTTTTTTTGCACTACATTCCATCAAGTTGCTTATTCATTTCTTGCAAAATGTTACATTTTTGGGCTTCACCATTTTTGACAACACTAGGCATTACAATACACAACTGGGTGTTACCATTCATTGTGGTGCACTGCATTGCATGCTTGCTAGAGCTCCCTTATCTCGTGTTTAGGATGAATGACACCACAATGCACAATGCACAAGCCAACATTGCGGCTTAACACATCGCATACGAACACAGTGTTTCAGCTGTAAAATTCAGAGGCTAAATCAGGCCACCAAGCTCTAGTTGTAAGTAAGTTATAACTGGCTAGGCTGACCCTTTTAGAGAAAAGAGTGCCAACCTCCCACTGAGCACCCCCAGCTCAATATAGAACTGAACAGAGATTTCTACTCCCTCGCCATTCAAACACGTAGATGTGCAAGCTGTTTTCAAAAAAACAGTTCAGAATATTATCTAACATAAGCCACGACAGCCAGATGCATAAAAATATTTCCTCTGAACAGTTCGTTCCGAACAAAGCTTGTGTTCCTCCCTTACAGAGTCGGCGTTCCTGCCCTACTATTTTAGTTTGTAGAAAATTCTCTGACATTCTCTGCCAAGCTATTAAACATATTATGCTCTGTGAACATTATTTTTTTTTCTAGCGCAAGAGATAAAATAAATGCAGATATATGAAATCCTGTCTTTGAGATTCTGCATTCAGATGTTTTTGGCTTTTTGTTTTGTACGTTCATTAAACTTCCTGTTTCTTAGCAGATGTGAACATTTCACCTGCCCCAAGGTCAGTGCTGGAAAGTTTTATGGTAAAGTAAAAAAGAATCTGTAAGACAAGCTTCAGGGTAATAAATGTACAAGTGATGACATGTTAAATCTCTGTGCTGGGTAATAATATTTTTGGTGTATAAGACTTTGAAAATGACTCATTCGGCATCAGGAAAGTTTACTGCTGACTATACAGAGATAACATGCAAATAAAAGTACATGATAAATCTATGATCTGCTGTAGGGATCGCCTTATTTGTATGAATTATAGCAGGTACAATGCAGGAGGTGTAAGGAAGAGGTGACTGATACAAATCTATTATATTATGCTGTAGGTATAATAAACTCAAACATTAAGGGTCTCCAAATGGGCAACATAGGGAAGGTCTGTGGTCTTTGATTGCCCTGCCCCGTGAGGTATCCACATGCAAGCTGCACCTGTATTTTACTGGGGGAGATTCATATATTGGTACTCTTTGATGTCTACTACACACAGCAAAACATAGGGTCAAGGCCCTTGGGTGGCATCCCTCTCATGTGTTTTGTACTTTTATTGGAAATGTAGACTGTGTATGCATTAATGCACATAGACCCCAGATTGGGATTGGTCTTCATGTTGGGGCTTACCCTCATAGTAACGGATACATGGAACTAATAATCTCTGTATTTTGTTATGTGTATTCTCTGGGTTCCTTGTGAACTTTTTAACATGGGGGAACCTTTGAAATAACTTTCGGGTCTTCAAGGAACCCCTTCTATAATTACTTTACCCACAGCTCACAGAACATTGGGGTGGTGGTCATTAAGGAGAATGCCCTTTACATTGCTTGCCGATGGGAGGAATGTTACCCACATAGCCAAAGTGATCACTGGTGTCCGTGGCCAAGACCCGAGAGGTCAAAATTTTCTCAAAAAACCCCTAGCAACCTCTGCAGGAACCCTGGTTGAGAAACCCTGGTTTAAAGAATGTAGGAGAAGTCGGAGCACCACACTAAAACCTATTGGAGACCAGTGGGGATTAATTGGATTCTCAAAATTGCTCCTGGTGTAGAGCATGGTTCAGTATTTGAATATTGCCGCTAAAGCCACATTTATATGCGTATACATTTTACCTAATAATTCATTAATCCTCCAGGGTCTACCATGCTCTTATGCCAGCCAACAACTCTCAAACCATATTGGATTAAAAACTTTGGCTCTTTTTTGGATGTAATAAATACTGGTTGGACTCCAGGTTTGGTTCTTCCATTTCTTCTAAGGCTCCCCAGTCAAATGATCAAACACTCCTCTCCCCGGCAAAATTTAAAAATGAGAGAAATTTGCTGTAGTACCGTGCACAGGCACAAGCATACATAACAGTGTACATACATATAGCAGTTGTGCAGTTACTACTTCTTCATTCTCAGGAACCTTACCGGTGGTCATGACGCTACATAAAGCATCCCGTTCATGGCTGCCCATTGGGAATGTTTGAGGGCAGAAAAGTGCCATTGAGTACTGTCCATTGACACCCACCTAAAATGTTGAAACACTCATTAAGATACATTGTTCTCACCTCCCATCTAAACTTATTCTGAGAAACCAAACGGACCTGAAAATGCTATTTGGATTTACAAAACTTTTTGTGGATTATATGTGTATTAAAACACAAATCACTCTTTAAAATTCAATTAGTAATAAATATCAGATAATCTTGCAGTGGGGAAAGTAGTTCTAGCAAATTTTCACCAGGGGTAAGCTTTTTGCAAAAATTAGGCTGCCATGCACCAAAAATGCATCCATGGGAGTGACTATTCTGTTCTTCTTCCATTTGAACAATGTTTCTCAACCAGGGGTCCTCCAGAGGTTGCTGGGAGGTTACTTGAGCAATGAGCAGTTTGTGCCTCTTGGGTCCCCAATGATCTTTTTGGCTATCTGTAAGGGTGACATTCTTCCCAATGGCCAGCAATGTAAGAGGAATTCTTCCCACTGACCACCACACTAATATACTGTGATCTGTGGATATAGAAGTTTAAGAAGGGCTTCCCTGAAGACCTGGCTGCTGTTGGTATGCTTTTTATTTTTCCAAAGCCAAAAATGAGAATTTTACCCTTCCAATGTTGTGCTATGTGGGAGTCTTTTCCCACTGTAAGGTTAGTTTTCAATGTTACTGAGATTTCAGCTTTCCATATACACCTAATAAACCAATCCCAACATATAGCTAATATGACATAGTTCTGAATACCTACGTTTGCATCTTTTAGACAAGCGAGTTGTTTCCGCAGGGTAACATTATTTACTGTCCTGACTTTAAATCTGAACAGTGTGCCTCCAAATAAATAGCATAAGAGATTATTTCAATAAAATACAAGTTTGAGGGGGAGAAATAAATTGCAGCTGAACTTAACGAGGATTTACATAAAGGAGTAAAAAAAAAGAGAAAAAGGGAGATTTATCGCCACAGCCGTTTTCCGGAAAGTTCTGTTCCTCCCTCTTACTTATTTAGTCCGCAAAACAGATGCAAAAATAAATAAGGAGACAATTTCCTGAAAAAAATATACGAGCGGGGAGATGATTATCTGTACAGCGAATTTCTGCAGATAAGTAATGTTCGATGTCGGGATTGTCATTTTTGACAAACGGTGCCGGGCTCAGTATATTCAGGTGGAATGTTGTGATTTAATGATAGAGACGGCTGCGTAGAACTTGGGCTATTGAGAAAATCAGGAGTTCTATAAACAAATCCATCATTTATTATGTTTGTTTTTTTTTTTTAGAAGGTGAATGAAGAAGACCTGGTCACGGGCTGACCCACTAGCCCCAGATCACATTGTGTTCACTTTGTGTTAAATTATTTTAATCATTTTTGTTTGATTTCATTTTTTAAGGTTTATTTAAAAGTTTGCAATCTTATAAAATATTACTTTATAATAATTTAAAAATTGTGTAAAGTATTTTTATAATAAATACTTATTAGAGTTTGTTTTCATGGATGTAGAAATGTGACTTCCATCCAATGATTTATTTATATGGGTCTATTTCTTAAGCTTAAGTGGGGCAAAAATTTCATTTGGAGGCGGCCGCATTCATTGACATTATCCCCAGGACTAGAGGTTAATTAACCTCCAGTGCCCCAGGGATTGCAAACAGGAAGATTCTCTGTGAATCCTCCTGTTAAAATTTCCTAGATCTTCTGATGGTTTCGCGAAATCGGTTTGCCGAAATTTCGCAAAACCATCTGAAGTTCAAGGAAATCTCCCTAGCTGGGAGCAGAAAGGCTTTAAAGTTCCAGCATTGGCAGGGCAGGATAAAGCCAGGGACTAATCTGCTCCTAAAATCTCTTTCAGCTGTGCACAACCTCAGGGGGTGTGCTGGGGATGCTGGGAAGGTTCATCTCAGGCTGCATGGCTAAAGGGATGCAGGGGATGCAGCTATTTCATTTGCTGCTGCAAGTGACATCGCTGTACAGTTACAGACAGAGTGTGATACTGCAATGGCGCACAGCGCTGGATACGTCAGATACGTGTCTCCTAACAACGCAGCCATTCAAGTCCTTCTCCCTGTTAGTGAGTCAGATCTTCTCATCCAACATCGGTACTTGAACTCACAAATGGACCCTTGAGCTGAGTGTGCACAAATTCCCACAGATGTTTTAAAATCTTTTGGAACACCCAAAGTGAAGGGAACCGCAAAGAGGGGAACTCCAAATTATTGGGCATGGTTTGAGCATGGTCTATCATCTAACGTGGTCCAACATGGGTCGTCCAATATGATACAAATTTACAGAGCCAACAAACATTTGGCCAAATAGAGGTTTTCTCTCTTTTATGGCACTGAATGGGATCCATATTTTTTACACATACTGGAAGTAAAAGAATAAGACATTTACAGAAGCAAGAGGTCATCGAACTTTCTTACTGTGGTCTCTCATGCTGTATTAAGGCAAAAATCAATGAATCAATCAATGATAATGTTGAGCTCTTCTTAATAAAATGCAGCATTGACAAATGAAAGATTCCGTCTTCAATGCAGAATAAGCTTTGCCTATAATAACAACATGAAAATATTTAAATATGTTTGAGTTTAGCGCCATTTTCTTTAAAAACATTTGAAGAAAAATCATAAAATAATGTTGTTGTAGAAGGAACAAGAAGGAACATTCCCGTCTCCCTGCAGCTAAGGCGATGACTTAGTGCTACACGCGCATGAAGCGTCATTACTCGCTAATGACCTCCATTCGTTTATTAAATATGCTACATCTTTGTTTATATGCTTATTTATGGACCCAGTAATAGGAAGTTGGCGTTGATTAATCACTAATTCCTAATGACTCAATCCATAGAAGCGGAGCACTCCACATAATTGACTTGTCCATCTAATACATTTATTTCACAAGTGAAATATTGTAAAGCAAATAAAAATAAATAATAGTAGATTACTTCCCTGGTTCAGGGGAGCTTTTTTTTTTTAAATTGGATGATAAAGGAGCCTTCTGTCTGATGTTTTCCTGTCTAGAGACTCAATAGAAAGTGATTGTGATATCATTAAAGGGGACAGGGGATAAAATAAGAAGCCAAACCCCTGGGGTATTCTTTAATTACTTGTCCCCATTGGAAGACATTTTTCTCAATCTCTCATCTCTATGTTTTTTTACCTGAACATTTTTGATTTTCCATAATTTACTGTCAAAAAAGACCAAACTCCCCAGTGGGGACACAAATACAGTGAAAACTTAGATACTTGTTGTACATTTGAGTTGATTTATTAGAGCTCCCCTAAGCTGGACAAGACAGACTATCAGGGGAGAACATGGGCGATCCAAGAAATCTGGGAATACATTTTTTTTTAAATTGTTCTTGGTTGCCAAACGCTTTCAATCAGTTTCACCCATGATAGTCTATCTTCTTCAGTTCAGGAGAGCTTTATTATCAGATTATTATTATTGTTATTAAACAGAATTTATATAGCGCCAACATATTACGCAGCGCTGTACAATAAATAGGGGTTGTAAATGACAGAGAGATACAGACAGTGACACAGGAGGAGAGGACCCTGCCCTGAAGAGCTTACAATCTAGTAGGCGGGGGAATTTACATACAATAGGATGGGGGATAGGTAGTGGTGGGAAGTAGTGAGGGTTTCAAATGACAGAAGAAGCCGGGTAGGCAAGTTTGAAAAAATGGGTTTTGAGCGCTCTTTTAAATGAGCAGAAAGTAGGAGCAAGCCGAATAGGACGAGGAAGACCATTATACCCCTGAGGAAGGCTTTTAGGGCGAAACGCGTCGGGTAGAGCAATCAACATGAACAAATGATTGGAGATTGTATTATTTGTATGGCAAGAAATTTACATGATTGGCTAGATGCCTGATGGCTGGAGCCCCCTTGGGCCAAATTGTGAATGCTTACACCAACAATCTTTTGCTTGTAAGTTGAGTTTATTGTGTAAACGCCTTTTGGTGCGAATTTAATACTGTTTGGACCACAAGAAAAGATTGTGACCATATTTTTTGAAACTGTTATGTTTTCGCTGTTTATATTTGTTATTGTTTATTGAATTTGAAATACAACTTTTTTGTGCCTAGAAAGACCCCACTTTTTCTTTTCCTTCTAAGCTTTCATTCATTGAACAAGGGTTGGCATTCAGTCCTATAAATATCCTTATTATAGTATAACCACTACTGACACTCTGAAACACTCCGCCCTCATTTTTATCAATAAATATATGACCCAATAAAACAGTTTTTGTGTCATTTGTTTAAATAGTTTTTGTTTCATCTTGGTCTTGTTTGAAAATCAGATGGTAATTTAGGTCACTGAATGAAAGAAATCAAACAATTTCTGTTCACAGTTATTGTGATAATATAGTCTGTCCCCTCTAACTTCTAATGAGGTCAGTAGGTCAAAGTACTAAGTTGATACCTTCTCCAAATAAAAACTCACATTTTGGTTCTAAACAAAGAAAATAAAGAGTATAGTGTACATTTTAAATAGAATAAAATAAATAAAAGATTAGTCCCAGGTCCTGACGCGTTTTGCCAGATGATACAAAAAACATACAAAATAAGGTTCATGTTCATGATTCTACTGTTATGAACCTTCTTTTGTATGTTTTTTTTTTATATCAGTTTACTATCACAATAACTGTAAACTAAATGTGTTGATTGTAATTTGTTCATGAACATATATATATATATACATTTTCTTTTGCCTCAAAAAAACCCTACTATCTCCTTTTTTTTTACAATATCCTCTAGACGTTATAGGTCACATTCATATATAAAACAAAAAAAACATTTACGCTCCACTGTATTTATAAAACAATTAATCTGACATTCACTGAAACATTCTCTGAAATAGAATCTCCCAGGTCCATGAGTTTCAATGGCAGTAATTGATTCTCCACCAGGGAATGTTTCAGAAAATGTTGGATTTACTGATTTATAAATGGACTTCTTTTTGTGAATAGATGGAATTCTAATGGGACTTCCTGGGAGAAGACAGATTTTTGGTCACCTGGTTCTACCTTGTCCCTCAACATTTCAGGACAGAGATTCTTGGCATGTAGTGGAAGCTTTGCCCCTACAAGCCACCATCCTATATGGCCTGGCATGGTAGAGCAATAAGGGGAGCAAATTGGCTGCCCTCCCTTTTACGGCCAATTAGGTTTCATGGATGATTGGAATCTAAAGGGAAACTCGTGCCATTATTTCTTTAAAATATACAAAAAAATACAGCTTTCCCAAGCATATGTTTTAAAGCATATGATTTGTAATTTAAATGTTGTAGGCAAGTCGAATGTATCCTTCCATGTTTATTGATAGCTGATAGGTTTAAAGAGGAACCAAACTATCAATTCCTCATTCCGTAAGAAAACATACTGTAAGTTACAAAACTGTGTTTGTTGGCTTACTTACCATTCGATCCAGGCATAGTCCCACTTACTGTTCAGTCTATTGCCATGCTATCATAGGGTAAAGGTATGGTAACATGCTGAGTGTGCTCAGCTCCATCTAATAGTGCCGAAGGATTACAGGAAAAGGTTATGGGGAAGCAGAATAGGATCCTACCAGAGATAAAGCTAGAGTTCAGCTTTAACATGATTTACAATAAAGCAGGTTGAAACCATCGGGATCATTCTGTAACCTATCTGACCAACATCAGTGTCTTAATGGGTCAAATTCTTTAGAGCTAGTTTGTTTGAGTGAATGCCTTGAGCTTGATGTATTACTCCCTGGCGGAAATCCTGAGTGTGGCTGTGGGTTAAATTTCATTGCAAAAAGTGGTAACCCTGAGCCACACTCGGGGTGGAATTGAGGGCTTACCTGGTCCTCACAAGCCCGCAGGGTCCATCGACGATGCCGGCCCAGCATCTTTGTCCACTTGGTGATGCCCAGCGGGCATCTGCATCCCGTTGGCGATCGGCGCATCTGTGTCCCTTGGCCTAGCATCCAGACGTGTGAACATTGGAGATACGAGGCTAGGGGATACAGATGCCGGGCGACGTGTGTGTCGGAGCGCGTTGGAAGGTGGGACCGGTGGGAAATTTCTGATTTGACATTTAAATATACTAAATTAATCTTATTGCCAGGGAGGAGGTTAAAGCTCTCCAAGCCTGGAGAAGAAAGACAATCATGGGAGAACCTGGCATGGATCCGATCCAGGATTAAAAACATTTGCCAAATAAAAGTTAATGCCATTCAAGAAATCCATTCCGGGTTTGCTTGACACTCAGGATCTCCCATGATAGTCTGTCTTCTCCAGTCTTGGAGTGCTTTAATAAATCAGGCCCATTTTGTGCTTTGGGTACTTTGTGAAATGAACCATATTTTTCTACTCAAAGCACACACAAGTAACTAACTTTCCAATTTGCATAACAATCCTGATTTTTTGCTTTTTGCTGGAGTTCTCCCTTAAACACAGCGGTGGGTTCTCTGCACCGGGGACCTCTACGATATTCTCCAGCGTGGTGCACAGCTTCTTGTGTGACTGACAGCCCCCCCTGACAGTGCCATCTTGTCATCCCGCAGATGCTTCCTAGGGGCAGAGGGGAATAACTTTAATTGCCCTTTTGTACCTGTTTATGCTTGATTGCAGGCACAGATGAGCTGCACATCTCATAGACATGCATGTTGTTGTGTAGTGCTGGCTTTTAATTAAGGCTCTTCTAGGAATATCGTGTTCAGATGTTAATTATGTCTAAATAACATATTTGGACAGAGGGTGCAATAATTTAGGTGCGTGTTAACTTTCAGTTTTTCATTTTGTTTTATTTATCTTGTGCAAAGTGCTAGCAAAATGTCAGGCGGTTCAGTAGTGTTGTAATGATTTTTTTTTTAATCAGCGGCAGAAATATAACTGGCAGTTGAGAAGTAATAATCTGAAGAAAGAAGTAAAAAGAAGTTTTGCAATAAAGCTAGCAGGAGCATCAGGCTGCTTAAAGCTTAACTTCCCCGTGGTTAATGGCTGCAACACCTTCCTTATAGAGATGTCCCCTGCAATAATTCTATTGTGCCCTAAAAGTCACTGGCATATAGATTAGTATGAAACAGGAAGGGGCTGAACGCAAACTGTCCTCGATCATCCACTTTGCTTATTGACATTTTAGTTGACCCCCCCCCCAAAAAAAAAGCAAAAAAAAGGAACTTTCAGTAAAAAAAAAAAAATATATATATGTTCTGGTCTGTTCACTTACCTTTTCAGGATCCCTCCTTGATCCAAGTCCAGTTGGTCCCATCCCTCTTCTTATTTCCAACACAGACTGAACACCGGCCAGTGGCATCATCTTCTTCTTCTGGGTTCTTCTACTTAAGTCACTTATTCTTGCATTGCACAGGCATGACATCAGGTGACGCAAAAAATTTAAAAAAAAGCCAAGCGGACTGTGAATGTATGAAACTGGCATTTTTTTTACATTGAAGGAAAGCCCCTGCGCATACCTGAGATTGGACATGCAAAGAAGAAGCAGCTCACAGCTACCTTATTTTACTTCCGTGGCAGTAAAGATGAAAGGGGAGGGGTCTTCCCTAAAAAAAAAAAAAGTATTAAAAAAAACACCATTTTCATTATATAAAAGTAAAAAATGTGGTGATAAATCTGCTTTAAAAGCATCCCCCCAGCTTGGTTTTAAAGGTTTTGTGCAATGTGCATTCTAAGCAGCATGAACAGAGCCTCACCCCAATATATGATGCCATTCATATATGTTTCTGCATTGCTACATGCCTTCCATTGCAGGACCGGCACAAACTCCACACCAGTTGTTGGTTGGTACATTAGTCAGTGTTTTTATTGGCTGGTGGTAGGAAGGGGTATTACACCTCTACTACCAGCCAATTGGGACACTCCCTGCTATTTTCCTTTTACAAACGATTGACCGGTATATTTGGGTTTGTACCAAATGAGTTCATAGAATATTTTCCAAATTTGTAGCTAATCCAACCCAGGTGAGTTGTTCAATCACTACCCTTTACGTAACGTACCATGGGAAACCAACAGTACATTTGTCATACCCTGATCTGTTAGTTTATTGTTTTTTTTCTGGGTATAGGGTACCAGTGGATTGTCCCTTTGTATTCACACAATTATGAGCGCAATGCCTGATAGAATTGTCAGGTCCGAGTGCTGCCCTCTGTTGCCCTTTTGGCCTATAGGGTCTATATGTTGTGACTTGTTTAAGTTGCACCATCTACAGGAATTTAGGGTGTTTGGCAGCAAGTGGAGGTGGTGATGAACAGTGGGGAACATACATACTGGCTGCTTATAGTCCTTGATACTTTGCTTGTATGATGCGGCAAAGTTTTAAAAAGAACCATAGCCAATCACTAAAATCTCATAACAGAAAATATTCTATTAGTTAGTCTTTGGAATGTTTGCAGCTTTCATGGAATCAATACCGGGCAATTCTGCCATGCAAGGAACTTCCTCTTGTGATGACAATGCTATTTAGTGATATTACATCATCACCCTTTCATATGTACCTTTGGTGGACACAAATGGCTTTCCTAACACACAGGCATCGTACGCCATTTTTCAAATCAGTGACTTTGGTGGAGGCTGATGGGAGGTCAGCAGTAGGAATGATTTTGAAGTTTGTCACAACTTCATGATACACTTTACCATTTTCCATTCACCAAATGGCAAGTTGCAAATGTGAAACTCATTGCAGGTGGTTGTTCACCTTGTCAAATGCTTTGAGAATGGTGATTGCCATTGCTACCACCACTTTGTCCATCAGTCCAAGGTGCCAATGAGTTGGTTTTGAATGGAAATAGCAGGCAGAATTCACATTGACTGGTGCTTGTTGGAAGCCTAGCCGCCTTTATTATCCATCAGCCAATGGGAATGCTATGTATATATTGGACAGCATTTCCATTGGATGGTGGTTTATAGCAGTAGAACCACCTCCAATAATACCCAGCCAATAGGTATTCTCCCCACTATTAATCATAGCATTAGGCTCCCATTGGAGCATTTTCATAGTTTGCCCAAACAGATTCACGGTGACCGGGGTCATTGAATTTCAAAGACAAGTTCACCCATTACTATTTGGCGGCATTGAAATGATAAAAGTATTTATTGCTTCCCGGCCACATTATTTTACTAAGCTGAATGTTAACTAGTTCAGGTGTGAATCTGTATTGTGCTCACTTAGTAATGATTCTGTCTTTCATCCTACTGACTCCCTATTATTAATATTTTATGAAGCCGTTCATTAAACTGTTTGCATTAAAAAAACATATTATTTAAATCTGCAACATCGATAAACGAGTGGTAGGAGGCTTCTGAGTGGCGCACAATCCAGTCACAATTCCCCCCTGCTGTTTTCCATCTGTGCCAGTTTTCAGCATTTCAGTTTATAAGACGTGGG
Source organism: Pyxicephalus adspersus (assembly GCF_032062135.1). NCBI lineage: Eukaryota > Metazoa > Chordata > Amphibia > Anura > Pyxicephalidae > Pyxicephalus > Pyxicephalus adspersus. The sequence continues at coordinate 2,198,017 of NC_092867.1, read as the reverse complement.
CAATAAAATTTGTATTGAAGCCGAACTGCAGCCACAAATGAATGCAGCTGTATCTAATAATTCATCATTTAATAAATGAGTGGAGGGATGCCATCAATATTCTTCTGCTGCTCTTGCACTGCCTAATGAGGATGGAGAAAGGACTGTACTGCATTTCCTAAATATAAGTGATATATTTATGGACATCCTCCTTCCTCCTGCTGGTGACCCCTCTAGTAATGGTGACCCCACAATTCTATCTATATAGTGGAATCAGGACCTCCTTCCTCCTGCTAGTGACCCCTCTAGTAATGGTGACCCCCTAATTCTATCTATATAGAGGAATCAGAACCCCCTTCCTCCTGCTGGTGACCCCTCTAGTGATGGTGACCCCACAATTCTATCTATATAGGGGAATCAGGACCTCCTTCCTCCTGC